>NC_141941.1:7330718-7638682 GCF_057802395.1 Ceratotherium simum simum
ACTCCCCATCTCAATAATTGTTAAGTGTAAAGGAGGAGACTTTTTGGTCCTTTTTGGTCCCAAAGTTTAGGAACCGCTGACCTGGAGCAGTGCTTGGCCCTCAGCAGGGCTAGGGAGGGTGAGCTGTCCTCCACTGGGCGGGTTTCCCTTGGCCCCCACACGCTCTCTTCCTCGCAGGTTCACTCGTGGCCGTTGATCCAGCTCTGTGGGGAATTACCTGTGGGCTGCTCACCTTCTCCTGCAGAGGCATCCTGACCTTCCTCTGTTCTGTTCCTCGCCCTCTTTTCAATTAACTAATTGGTTAATTGAAAATTACCTTTAAGAGTAATGTTTCTGGCAAAAAATGAAAACCATCAAAAAGGGGATGTTGGACGTGAAGGGAAAGTTGTACCTCCACAGCCCCTACCCCAGTCCCGCTTCCCTGAGGTAACAATTTTAACCATTTCCTGCACCTAGAAGTTCTCTCTTCATGTGCAAACATGTTTTATATATTCATATATATCATGTTTATCCATATATAAACGTACTATATACTTTCACTGAAATGGAACCATTTCTATACAAACTCTTCTGCAACGTTCATTTTTACTAAGCAAGGTATTTTGAATAGCTTTCCTTACAAGTACACACCTCTCCCTCCTTCCTTCTCTCCCTCCCCCTCCCACCCCTCCCTCCCCCTCCCTCCCCCTCCCTCCCTAATGGGAACCCCACATGAATGGTAAATAAGGAATGCCCAAAGACTTCCTGTGGATGGAGCCTTGCCCTCCCATTCCATAGCCAGAGACTGCCTTTAGTGGTTCCAGGTACTGCCCTTCTAGAATGTTCCATACATATCTATATGCGTGGAAACTAGATACATCTTTTCATATTTACAAGGAGACTATGAAATACACATTGTTCTGTAGCATTTACCGGCAGTGAAGGATCTTCCTACTTCAGTACAAGCGTGTGTGTGTGTGTGTGTGTGTGTGTGTACTGGTCTCTAACCTTGATCATTACAGCAGCCTCATGGTTGGTTTTCCTGGTCCCACTGTTGCCCCCTACAGGCGATTCTCTGCCATGCAACCTGCCAACCTGGGCATGTGGAACTTCACCTCTTGTGCACGAACCTCTTTAACTGGTAGTGAAGTCTATGAATCTCTTCCCAGAAAAAAATATTTTAAAATGCATTTTTAACATGCCCAGAATTACAATTATTTGGAAATATAGTTATCAAAAAAATTTTTAAACGTGGACTTGGTAATTTATGCTACCACTTTCTCTGCAGCATCTCCAGTCTTCCGTTTTTTCTGTTCCAGCTCGCAGTCTGGGCGTGCATTGACACAACCCATCCCCTGCCGACTGCCTCCGCCCCCCTTCCCTCTGAGAAAACCGCCTCACTCGGCAGACACAAGTCACTGTAAGTTCTTATTCCATTGGGTTTTTCAGCAAGAGGACTGGGGCTGGAATGCAAAGCTGTTTTGAAGAATCCACTGATTTGAGTTGAGGACAAAATGACTTCTCTAATGTGACTTTGCTGGCACCAAAGAACTGCTTACCCTTAGGACAAGCTCTGTGTTCCCCATGCCTGGCCCCTCCCTGTGATGTCAGAGGGCACCCACGACTTTCACTTATTAATTTTCGTGTCCTTCAAAGCATTATTCTCAAGAACGTAGCATACTAAAGGTGGGTGGGCTTGAAGTGTCCCATGCCCCGTGGCAACAGAGTGAGCCAACCTGTAACTCTGTGCCAGCTGAGGTGACGTGCCGTCTCTTTCACACACTTGAATGTCCCCCTTTAACAACACATTCAGTTGCCTTGAACATTTCAGTCCTTCCTGCCAGCCCACATGCTCCGGCAGCCAGCTCCCAACTGGCAGATCGACTGTCATCTCAAAAGAAACACTCACAGCCAATTAACTCTCTCAACCCGACTGCCTGATTCCTGCCAATGTGCCATTTAAATTGTTCCTTCAAAATTTGTTCAGGATTATCTGGCCAAAAAGAATGATCTTTATAAATATGACATCTGCTAGGAATGTTCTGGCCATGAGAAGGGATTTCTGGTGTCAGTCTGGAAAAATCCCTTGCCATGGCCCTCCCTCCCACCTGGGACCCCCCATAATTAAGTCTGGATCCCACAATGCTCTCCATGAACTGGCTTCAGCATCCACTCTGCCTCACTCTTTATCCATTTCTATGCTTGTATCTCCGTGCCCCCATTTCTCTATAATTAAATAAGTAATAGGGGCCAGCCCTGTGGCATAGTGGTTGAGTTTGGGTGCTCCAGTTTGGCGGCCTGGGTTTGGATCCCGGGCTCAGACCTACACCACTTGTCAGCCATGCTGTGGCAGCGACCCACATACAAAATTGAGGAAGATTGGCACACGTCTTAGCTTGGGCAAATCTTCCTCAAGCAAAAAGAGGAGGATTGGCAACAGATGTTAGCTCGGGGCAAATCTTCCCCAATGACAACAACAACAACAAAATAATAGACTTTCACCTTAAAACGTAAAAAGAAAAGAAAAATCACTAGCAATCCCAATAATCAGATGCATCTTGTTTTGTGTCTTTCCAGCATATTTTATGATGGGCAAAATAAGATCATACTACATCCTTACAGTTTTATTATCTGCATTTTAAATTCAACCCACCGTGGACATTTTCCCATGTTACTAAATATTCTTCTACTTTTATATCTGCTAAGTATTACAGTGAATGAATTACTTTAATACCTTCTAGATATTATGGTGTATTTATGTACTAGAATTAATCTTCCATTGCTTCACAACCTTTGTGAAGTCTTATTTTTCTTATTTCAGAAAATCATGCTCATGACAGAAATATATGAAAATAGTGAACAGCCAGATGTCATTTTAAAAAAATCGTAATCTGAGGTTAGAATCGCCATGTTGAGTGAAAGAAGCCAGACCCACAATAATGCCTACTGCATGGTTCCTATTTTGCAAAACAGGCAGGATTGAACTAGGATATGTGGGGCTGCATGCTGAGGTGGAAAACAATAAAGACGAGGAAGTGGTGATATTGTATATCTTAAATTGAGCAGTGGCTCCCTGGGTATTTGCCCTGTGATATTCATTGAGCTGAACACTTAGATTATGTGCGCTTCTCTATATGTATGTGATTCTTCATGATACAAATAGCTTTAAAAACTCAGAATCCCTCTAACCCAGTTAAAAACGTCTCTCACTAACGTGGCATCTAGACTTCCAGTTCTATTCATATTCATGACTATATTGCATGTACTGTTTTGTAACTTGCTGTTTGTACTTCAATTCTTGTGAACATCTTCCTTTTGGTCACATTATGTTTCAATGGCAATTAGAATGGCTATAATAAAAAAAACCTAAAAACGCCAAAGGTTGGAGAAGATATGGAGAAACTGGAACCTTCATACATTGCCGGTGGGGATGTAAAATGGTGCAGCCACTTGGGGAAACAGTTTAGCGCTTGCTGAAATGTTAAACATGCCCTTACCATACGACCCACTAATCTCGGGGCTAGATATCTACATGAGAGAAATGAGAACTTGTGCCCCTACAAAGTTTTATGTACAGATGTTTAAAGCAGTAAATTACATATACATGTAATTTATATGTATAATTACATATACATGTAAATTATAATACATTTAATATGTATTATAATACATAACAAATTAATATTATGAATTATTAAAAATTCATAATAACCAAAACTGGGAACAATCCAAATGTCCAAAAACTGATGAATGAATAAACAAACCGTGGTTCAGTTCAATCCGTGTGATTGACTACTACTCTGCAATGAAAAGGAACAGACTACTCACACATGCTACAACATGGATGAACCTTGAAAACATGATGCCAGGCAAAAAGAGCCAAACACAAAATATTACACCTTGTACAATTCTAGTTATATTTTTAGTGTTGGTGTATAGCTCCATTGCATGGATATAGCATAATTTATTTAACCATGCCCTATTGCTGGACATGACGTGGTTTCCCATTTTTCAACATGACAAACAGTGCTGTGATGACCATCTTTGTGACTAAATATTTGTGGCCAATCTTAATTATGTCTTTGGACAAATGCCCAGAAGTGGAACCGCCTGTCTAAACGTTTGTGCGTTTTAAGGCTTTCAGTAAATATCGCCAAATGGCCCTTCACAAAGTTTGCTCAGTCACTGCTCCAACCAGCAGAGCGTGAGGGTCAAATGTCTCCACTCTCAAATATAGGACTTCTCTCTCAAACATGGCACTGCTCACCCACAGGGGGCTGTTCCAGGCCCAAGGGTCGCACCCTCATGACGTCCTGTATTTGTTTGCAGTTCCCCTGAGTACCTGGCCACCATGATCCTGCTCATCAATAGTGCCAATTGCCAAGTAGCAGGTTTCGCTGTAGCCACTGTAGGATGGATCCTCTCTACCATTTGCATGGGCCTCGTGGAGTGGCGAGTGTGGTACATGGATAACACCTCCCTCTTCCCCTCGGGCCTGGCCTGCGTGGGAATGTGGAAAGTCTGCATTTACCACCGTGCCGGCAACTTCAACAGAGCCACATCGTGTCACCGTTACACCTACCACAATACTTACCTCCCTGTTGACATTCGTGTTGCTCAAAACCTCCTGCTGGTTGCCAGCGTTCTAGGGCTCTTGGGGAAAGTCTCCACCACCTTTGCACTTAGGAATGTGTACATGGGAATTCTTTGGAAGAATGCTACCTGCACTGCATTTGTTGCTTCAGGAATTCTGAACATAGCTGCTGGTGTCTGTATCTCCATAGCTGTGATCTGGAATTACTACTCGGTGATGAATGAGGAGGGTATCGCCTTCCCGCCACCTTTCTGTATGCCCTTCAAGCCAGATACTCAGGAAATTGGCAGTGCTGTTACAGTGGCATGTCTGGCTGCCTTCATGATGTTGTTAAGTGGGTCGTTTTTCCTCTCTTATAAATTACCCCTGGAGAGCCAACCGCATCCTGATGTTTCAGAAATATAAAACTCCTGGTTGCACTGGCTTTGCACAGCCAAGATTACCAGGAGTTTGTGGGAAGTATTCCAGGATGCTCTATCAGATATTTCCAAGGACTCACGACCATGGCAAAGGTTTTGGACAGAAAGAGCCAACTGTTTCCTTCTGCATCTGAGTTTGGTTCATTGATTGGTTGGTTGAATTAAAGAATTTTCATTAAAAAAAAAAGTTTTGCCCACCTGCCTGTTGGTTTTATTGGATCTGGGTTTTAACTATTATTGGATAAATAACCTAAACAATAAACAATAGATCTACTGTATGGAAATAAGAGTATCTGAGATTCTCACATCTCCCTCTTAAACTTCTGCTAAATGCAACCAACCTGATTTCCTATAGCACTGTAATAACATCTCTCTATCATAAAACTTTTCAAAATGTGCAAAAATAGAGGGAATAATATAAGGAAGTCCCCCACATACATTACCAGACTCAACAATTATCAAGATTCTGCCATATTAGCTTTCTCTCTCCTTTCTTTCTCCCCTATTAAACTATTTTTCTTTTCCCAAAGGATTATTTTAAAATAATTTTATTTATTTATTTTTCCTCCAAAGCCCCAGTAGATAGTTGTATGTCGTAGTTGCACATCCTTCTAGTTGCTGTATGTGGGACGCAGCCTCAGCATGGCCGGAGAAGCAGTGTGTCGGTGCACACCCGGAATCCGAACCCAGGCCGCCAGCAGCAGAGCCCGCGCACTTAACCGCTAAGCCACCGGGCCGGCCCTCCCAAAGGATTTTTTTTTTTTTTTTAAAGATTTTATTTATTCATTTTTTTCCCCCCAAAGCCCCAGTAGATAGTTGTATGTCATAGGTTCACATCCTTCTAGTTGCTGTACGTGGGACTCGGCCTCGGGCTGGATGGAGAAGTGGTGCCCTGGGGCATGCCCGGGATCCGAACCTGGGCCGCCAGCATCAGAGCGCGCGCACTTAACCGCCAAGCCACGGAGCCGGCCCCTCCCAAAGGATTTTAAAGCAAACCCAGATATCATGTCCATTCATCCCTACATACTTCAATGTTACTCTCTAAAAAATGGACATTTCCTTGCAAACTCATATTATACCTGAAAAAAATTAACAATTATTCCTTGTTATCATCAAATACTTAGAATTTTTTAACGCCTCAAAAATATACAGTTTTATTTTTTCCACACAAGGTGCTCATTCTGCCTCTTAAGTCTTAATTGAAAGCACTCTCCCTACCGCACCCCCTCTGCCGTTTTTTTTAAAAAATGGTTTTGATTTGCTGAAGACAGTGGGCCGATTGTCCTATCATTAACTTTGTTATCTCCGAGGCTGGATTAGCTTCTGGGTCAACTCTTTGAGGAAGAGTGTTTCAAAGGTGGTGCCCTGTACTTCACTCTGAGTACATTATACCAAGTGGCACGTGGTAATTGTCCTTTTTAGTGAGGCTAAGATTAATGGGTGGATCCACCAGGGGAAAGCCTGATCCCTCTTGTAAACTTCCACCTAACGGTTTCACCTATTGATGGTCCTTGTTTGAATCAATTATTGCCCTAAGTGGTGAACATTCTTGGCAGATTTATAAGCTGGGATGCTTTTGTAAAGAAGAAGTTTCCCTCATCAAGTATGGCTACTTGGTTACTCTAAAATTCACCTCATACAAAAAAGGCAATGTAGGGCCGGCCCCGTGGCTTAGCGGTTAAGTGTGTGTGCTCCGCTGCTGGCGGCCCGGGGTTCGGATCCTGGGCGCACACAGACACACTGTTTCTCCAGCCATGCTGAGGCCGCGTCCCACATACAGCAACTAGAAGGATGTGTAGCTATGACATACAACTGTCTACTGGGGCTTTGGGGGAAAAAATAAAATAAATAAAAATTAAAATTAAAAAAAAAAAAAGGCAATGTAAATGCTTCATTTTTTCCCTCTGCTTGTTAAATTTTTAGAGTATGCCCTAATTACCTTTGGTGTTGACCAGTGTATTTTTTAAAAATTGTACTACGTCAATTTTCCTTTCTGTCTTTTTCTTTTTTGAGTGTCAACTCAACTCTTGAGTATGAACTCATGAGATTGTTTCCATGGGTTTTTTTATTTGTTTTTTTGGGTATTCTTGCTGGAGAAGATTCACCCTGAGTTAACAACTGCTGCCAATCTTCCTCTTTTTTTTTTATGTGAGCTGCTGCCACAGCATGGCCACTGACAGACGAGTGGTGTGGGTCCGTGCCCAGGAACTGAACCTGGGCTGCTGAAGCAGAGCGCACCACTAGGCCACTGGGGCTGGCCCTTGTTTCCATGTTTTTATTATGGAAATTTTCAGATACATTCAAAAGTAGACAGACAATTATCTTATCTTCAAGAATTATCAATATGTGACCAATCATGTTTCATCTCTACCCTCACTGACTCTCACCAACCCCAGCCTTGGATTATTTTGTAATAAATCCCTGGTAATATATTATTTTATGCATAAATACTTCAGTATGCATTTCTAAAAGGTAAGGACTCCTTTTTTTTTTTTTTTTTAACATAACCACATTGTCATTATCACACCAAAAATAGTTAACAATAACTTTTCAAATTTCCCTACTTGTTTCATAAAAGTTTTTAACGGTAACTCGTGGATTTCTATATATGCAAAGTGTTTCACTCAATTGCATTCATTATTCCTTTCATGATCAAATTGACCCATCCTTGGAAATGGAGCCACAGGGACATGTATCCTTTGACATGTCTCTATTGGTATTATTTTAAGATTAAAAAAAAATCTTTATTCAAGACAATCATAACATACTATTTACCTCAAACAGCTCTTCACTTTATCAATAAAATTCATTCTATGAAAATGATTTTCCTAAAGAACAAAATAGTAGAGAGAAGGACATATCAACAATACAGTTAACAACTACATTCATCAAATGTTAGAGAGAGATGTTGAAATTAACGCATATTTATTTACTGTACATCTAATTGTCTTTTATACCAGTGGTTCTTTATAATTTTTTATTTATTTTTTTATTTATTTTCCCCCCAAAGCCCCAGTAGATAGTTGTATGTCATAGCTGCACATCCTTCTAGTTGCTGTATGTGGGACACGGCCTCAGCATGGCCGGATAAGCAGTGTGTCAGTGCACGCCTGGGATCCGAACCTGGGCCGCCAGCAGCGGAGCGCATGCAGTTAACCGCTAAGCCATGGGGCGGCCCCTATACTGCATTTCTTTCTGCCAGATTGAAAACCCAACAATATTAACATATTTTTTTTGCTTTATTCTATGATATATAAAATTTTAAAAATAATATTACTAATATCATTATTAGCCATAAGACTGAATAAAGTTTAAGGTTTCTTTAAAGCCTTGTTTATCTCTAAAATGTATTGTGTTAGGTATATATGTTCAAAATGCTGCATTCTAAAGTTTTTTGATGTAATGATGGTTATACTCTTAACCACTAATGATGGTTGTATGGTTATATCACTAACTTGGTAAGCAATTAAGTTTATTCATTTCCTCTTGTTTTCTATTTTTAGGGATTACTTTTGCGTTTTTGACAGTTTTAGTTTTTGAATATGTGAAATATTTACATAATTTCAAAGTCAAAGTTATTTAACCAGGTTTATTCAGAAATAGTCTGAATAAATTTCTGTTCCTATCCCCATTCTATTCTCTCTCATCTTAGGTAATTTTTAAATTTTTTGTTTATTTTCTAGTGTTTTCTTTTGTGAATATAAGAGTGTGTGTTCATATTTATTCCATCCCTTACAAAATACAATCATAGTATACATAATATTTGGCACCTTGCTTTTGTCACCTGACAATAAATTCTTGCCAAGCACTCTATTTCAGTGTGTTGAGCTCTTTCTCATTGTTTTTATGTCTGTATAGTATTCATTGTGTGGATGTATCCTAGTTTATTCAACCAGTTAGGTGTGTATGTATGTATGTATTATAACTTTGTGCATACATCTTTTTGTATTTTTGCCAGTGTATCTTTAGGATGGATTCCTAGGACTCCTGGAGCAAAGGGTCAAGGCATGTATAATTTAAAAATATATATTGCTGGGGGCCAGCCCAATGGTGTAGCGGTTAAGTGCTCATGCTCCCCTTCGGCGGCCTGGGATTTCGCAGGTTCGGATCCTGGGCGTGCATGAGTACACCGCTTGTCAGGCCATGCTGTGGCGGCGTCCCATATAAAGTAGAGGAAGATGTGCGATGTTAGCCCAGGGCCAATCTTCCTAGGCAAAAAAGAGGAGGATTGGCATCAGATGTTAGCTCAGGGCTGATCTTCCTCACACACACAATATATAGATATATATATTTATATACATAGCTAAGTCTTCTACTATAGGGATGATCCATTTTGTACTCTCATGAGCAATCTATGAGAATGTCTGCTTCCTTACAGCCTTGTCAAAAGAATACATTGTAAAGCTTCTCTGGCCATGCTGAGGGGTTGTCCCACATACAGCAACTAGAAGGATGTGCAACTATGACATACAACTATCTACTGGGGCTTTGGGGAGAAAAGGGGGGAAAAAAAGGAGGAGGATTGGCAATAGATGTTAGCTCAGGGCCGGTCTTCCTCAGCAAAAAGAGGAGGATTGCCATGGATGTTAGCTCAGGGCTGATCTTCCTCACAAAAAAAAAAAAAAAAAAAAAAGGACCCCATCAAAACTAAAGGAATGATCAACAACAAAAAAAACAAACCCAATTAAAAAAATTGGCAGAGGATCTGAACAGACATTTTTCCAAAGAGGATATACAGGTGGCCAACAGGCACATGAAAAGATATTCAACATCACTAATTATTAAGGAAATGCAAATCAAAACTGCAATGAGATATCATCTCACACCCAGCAGAATGGCTATAATAAACAAGACAAGAAATAATGAATGTTGGAGAGGATGTGGAGAAAAGGGAACCCTCGTACACTGCTGGTGGGAGTGCAAGCTGGTGCAGCCACTATGGAAAACAGTATGGAGATTTCTCAAAAAATTAAGAGTAGAACTACCATATGATCCAGCTATTCCACTTCTGAGTATTTATCCAAAGAACACGAAAACATGAACGCGTAAAGATATTTTCACTCCTATGTTCATTGCAGCACTATTCACAATAGCCAAGACTTGGAAACAACCTGAGTGCCCATCAGCGGATAAAGGGATAAAGAAGATGTGGTATATATATACACACTCACACATAATGGAATACTACTCAGCTATAAAACAGATGAAATCTTGAGGATGTTTGCAACAACATGGATGGAACTTGAGGGCGTTATGCTAAGTGAAATAAGCAGATGGAGAAAGACAAATACCGTATGATTTCACTCATAGGTAGAAGATAACAACAACAACAAACAAACAAACACATAGATACAGAGATTAGATTGGTGGTTACCAGAGGGAAAGGGGGGTGGGGATGGGGGGAAGGGGTGACAGGGCACATGTATGTGGAGATAGATGGTAATTAGTATTTGGGTAGTGAACATGATGTAGTCTACACAGAAATTGAAATATAATGATGTACACCTGAAATTTATATGATGTTATAAACCAATGTTACCTCAATTTAAAAAAAGCTAAATGAATGACTGAAAAAATAAGGTATTAATAGGTTAAAAATTAGACATACTTCAATCTCAGAGCCACACGCTCGGGGTCATATTGAGTCCACAGGACAGAAATCAAAGGGGTAACATGGAATGTCCTTCTCAAAGAATATTTGTTTAAGTCTTTGAGAGCATAATGTTTGAAAGTGTCTCCCCACTGTGACATAAGGCTATCAGCTACTTAAATATGTGTTCCAAAAACATTGCCTATGGACCCAAGTGAGCAGGATGCTCTGCTAGACTGTTAAACAGATCCTTTACCTTTGGCCTTTGTGTTCCGATTTGTGGGCAACAGATACTTCTTTTCTCATGGAGGTTTTGTAAAATTTTGATAGTGCTCTTTAGTAAATGTCCTTTTCCTGCTGATCATTACAGTCATGCATTGCTTAGCGACTAGGACGCATTCTGAGAAATGCGTCGTTAGGTGATTTTGTTGTTGTGCGAACATCATCGAGTGCGCTTACACAAACCTAGATGGTACAGCCTACTACACACCTAGGCTATATGCTACTAGTCTTATGGGACCACCGCCGTATATGTGGTCCATCATGGACTGAAATGCCATTATGCGGCGTATGACCGTAATTGCATAATATCTTTAGCTCTCAAGCATTGGGAACTGGGAGGAAAACACACCCTTTTGCATTTAGTTAAAATGTTCTTGGCTTCCTTCCCATGTCTTTGAAAGGAGTTGGATGGCCATCTGAGTTCCATTCAGACCTTCAGGGCTGGCCTTAAACAGATTCCCATGTATTCTCCATGCAACTACAAGAATGGCTTGTAAAATGATTCCCAGGTAAACATCACCTTTCTCCCAATGAAATCTTTCCCTATAGTTGCTCTAATTAAGGCCAACCTTACATATAGGAGCTTTGAAAGAGGAGTTGTGTAATTTGAGTGGATCAAAACCACAGGCTACTTGCAAAATGGAAGGTCTTAGATGACATGCTTGTCGGGAAGGCTTACTCGAACCCACTCTCTCACAGGGATGAAATGGGGACCATGGTGGGGGCAGCACCTCTGCCCCCTGGTGTTCTCAGGGGGAAGTGACTGAATTGGCTTGGACTGCGGAAAGTGGTCCTTTGACCTTCTTCTGCCTTCATTCTCAACAGAGAGCAAGCTGATGGGTCGTAAAGATTTTAGACACAAAAGGCGAGAGGATAACCGTGGCAGGGTCTGCTTTGGGGGAGCAGGGTAAAAGGAGAAAAGGGAAAAAGGAGTTTCAAGACCTTCTGAAGGACCTTTTGGAAAGATTCTTTAAGGGACTCACTTTATTTTTTACAGGAATAAGCAAAGAGAATGTGTCCTGTGTGTTTCCTGTTGGTACAACACACACTGGAGGGTTCTGTAAGGGCTGATGGCATTTCTCTCATTCTTTCTCCCCCACAGAGATCATTCCAAGATAACCAGGAACTGGAGGGGTGCCATATGGTATTTAGGCAGGGGGTGAAAATTGAAAAGTGCCAGAACATTTGTTGTTGAGACCAGGAAGGAAGGAGTCACTGGTGACACACTCCCAGAGCAAGGGAGGGTGGCATAGGTCAGTGCTGGCGATTCCTTCCTCCTCCCTAGCCTTCTCCTCAGTCCCAACTTGGACTCTGAGGAAACACCAGGAAGTAACAGTTGTCATAATGCCCAGTGGGTTGAGCGTTTCCTGGCTCGTGAATCTTTCGCCTTTCTCTTCCTGGCAGCCCCTTGGCAGCCCTGGAGAATGTGCTGGGTTGGCTTCAGCACTGGGAGGCATGGTGTTCCTGTAGCAGAGAGGCAGGTGGCTCCCATCTTCCACCTGAGGGACTGCAATCTGGAGATTCCAAGTGGCTTGTCCCTGGTCAGAGGGGGTGGAGCTGTGATGAAAGCCCAGATCTTCTAACACAGTCCTCAGCAGTTCTCTGCCGTGACACTGACAGCAAGGACTAGCAGTATCGCTGATTACTGGAGAGCTATTTTTCTGCTCCTAAAGCTAACTGTTCACATGACTGGTGTCTTATGGGAGACTCCACACTCTACCACAATGTCCTCAACATATCCTTCTTGGGACACTTGCTCTTCCTCTAGGAGAGCAGGGCAAGATTTTGGAGCCTACAAGATTCCATCTGTCTGCCTTTCCTAGAGTTCTCTTGTCTCTTCTTCAAAGAAGGTGGCTCGCCCAACAGAGAAAGTCAGGCGAGCAGCAATAGTGTGTATGGTTTCTCTGTGAAATGTCAAAAGCCCATCTAGACTCCTGACTGGCGGCACTTCTGTGAGAAACCTAATTCTACAAAGCACAAATTTCCTACCACCGCTTGAGCATAAACACCAAACTAGAGAAAAACATATGTCTTATTTTTTTAATATCAATAAATTCTTCCCAATAATAGGCCCAACCTGGAGACAACCCAAATGTTCATCAATGAAAGAATGGGTATGTCCACACGATGGAGTGCTATGCAGCAGTAAAAATGTGCAAAGTGATGATACATTTGGCAACACAGGGGAATCTCAAAAATATGATGCTGAGCCAAAGAAACCAGACACCAAGGATACATACTGTGGGTTTCCATTTATACAAAGTTCAAGAATATGCAAAAGTAATTTGTGGTGGGAGAAATCAGACTAGGGGTTACCTCTGGATCAGGGGGCAGGCACTGCTGGCTATTGACTAGCAAGAGGCATGAAAAACTTTTTGGGAGACAGCAAATATTCTGTCTCTTGATCCGAGTGGAGGTTACAGGGGGACCTATGTAAAAATTCCTTGAGCTGCACTCTTTAAGATTTTACTTTGTAAATTATACCTCAACTAAAATGTAATATAAAAAGAAGATAAAAAATAATAACACCAACATCAAGTTTCTCCCAATTTGCCATCCCCATCTGCCCTTTTCTCTCCTCTCTGCCCACTTCTACCGCTGGTTCAATTTAACAACATGCTTACTTTGTGTGAGTTTCTAGAATTTTGGCCACAGTAAGTATCAAATTAAAACTGTATAAATGTACAATCTTAAGCATAATCAGGTGACAACCATATTTAAGGAAGAACACAGAGGGGGAAATTGAATTGATCTTTGCAACCAAAACAAAACAGAACTCAAGCCACATATGAGGGCCTTATGTCAATATCTATCCATGGATCCTTGTTCAAGGAAACTTAAGGAGGGCACCTTCCAGAGGGCCTGACCCTGACTCTCATCATGGGACATCTTTCTTTCAATCAGCTCTGGGAATTCTTACAGTTTTCCTACTTAAGACTCTCATGACAGCAACTAGAAGGATGTGCAGCTATGACATACAACTATCTACTGGGTCTTTGGGGGGAAAAAATAAACAAATAAAAAAAAATCTTAAAAAAAAAAAAAAAAAAGACTCTCATGAATTACAGTGACTATTTGGCCTAGGACCTTGAAAAAGAAATTTTTATTCTAGAAAGGCTTCTCAACTCTTCAAGAGGTGTTTGACTACTCTGATCATTTATATTGTCTCTTGTCACGTGCCCCACTCCACAAAATTCACTGACCAGCCCTGGTAGTCATGGAAACTATTGACCTTAAACAAATAGACTGCCAATGATTTCTCCAGCAAAAATTTGTTTATTCGGGATCAACAAAGAATTGCAATTCAGGATCTGCAACCACAGCAAGCCACGTGCTAGTTGTGAGCGACAAGGGGAGGAGAAACTCTTTTATAGAGGGGAAGACTAAGTTAGGAAGGGCTATTGTAAACAGAGTCCATTGGAAGAACTGCGAGTTAGACATGTAGTGGCTTTTCATTGGCTGAGTTGTGCCAGTCTCTCATTGGCTGAGCGTCTTCCCAGTCAAGAAGAGGAAGACTTTCTTCTTCCTGTTGGGCTCTGCCATGGTGGCAGGGCATGAGAGCTCCCCCTTCTGTCCTCCCAACTTCATTTTAAATGAGGTTTCTGTTTATTAATTTTCACAAAACATGAGAATGTTTTGACTTACTTGTTTCCCTTGCAACTTGGCAGTTACTACTCTTTGTACTTCTGAGAAATCCTCCTGCCTTTTTTTATTTGTTGAGGGAAACCACTGTGGTTTATTTTTTTTTGCCATGGTTAAGGAGAGCCTTGAGACTTCTTGGGGGTAAGGAAAACCTCATTTAAAATGGAGTCAGGAAGCCCTGAAGGGAGAGCTCTCGCACACATATCACTTGTTGCAGCTGCATAACCAGCTGGAAGAAAGAAGAATTTTTTTTGTTCTGCTTGAGGACGATCAGCCCCGTGCTAACATCTGTGCCAATCTTCCTCCACTACATATGTGGGTCGCCGCCACAGCATGGCTGACAAGCGGTGTAGGTCCGCACTGGGGATCTGAACCTGTGAACCTGGGTTGCTGAAGCAGAACATGCCAAACCAACCACCACACCATGGGACCGGCCCCTAGATAAGAATTATTTTAACAAGGTCTGTTTGTTTAGAATTCTTTTTTTGTCTTTTTTTTTTTTCCCCAAAGCCCCAGTAGATAGTTGTATGTCATAGTTTCACATCCTTCTAGTTGCTGTATGTGGGACGCGGCCTCAGCATGGCCGGAGAAGCGGTGCGTCGGCACGCGCCCGGGATCCTAACCCGGGCAGCCTGTAGCGGAGCGCAGGCACTTAACCGCTAAGCCACGGGGCCGGGCCTCTTCTTTTGTCTTTTAATTTTTATTTTATTGAGGTCACATTGGTTTATAACACTGTGTAAATTTCAGGTGTACATTATAATATTTCATGCTCACCACCAATACTCTTGTTTTTGTATAGAATTCTTTATTTAAAATTCTCTTGGTCTCAACTTCTTATCTGTGATGATAAGAATGTTATTTTTCTTCTGGTACAAGGGAGGACATTTTTTCACATGGGAATTTCATTTCTTGCTTTGAAGAAAATGAAAAAAGATGCCCCCTGCCCCAGCAACAACACACTAACCACCGCTTGCAGCCAATGAGAAAGTGCCACAGCCTCAAACTCTTGTTCTTCTCCAGGGAACTTTTATTCAAAACAACCCTCCCCAATTTCCTCCTCAAACCTCTAAAAGCTGACCTTCCCTTTGTCTGTTTGGACTTGCCTATGGTTCACCATGGCATGCTTGCCCCAAATTGCAATTCCTCTGCTATTCCTGAATAAACTCATTTTTTTTTTAGCTTGTCTCAGTTTACCTCTTTATTTAGGTTAACAGGGATCACGTCAGTTTAATCATTTCATCTTCTCTGGAAGAGGTTCGATGTCATTGGATGGTCCTACAAAAGAGGTAAGCCCAGGTTGCCTTTATTTTGACATAAACGAGAATCATCACATTTCAGCGTGGTTGACTAGCCTCTGTGCTGTTGGCTTTTTTAACTGAGGCCATCTGAGTATCAGTGAATGAATTATAACTCACAACATTGAGTACTGTCATCTCCACCATCACATCTCTCTTTATATGAAACAGCAACGCGACCAAGTGTGAGTGTGGGAAAGTAAATGGCTAACTCCTGACTTAGCAATGGAAGTGATGGTGTCGCCAAACCACAGAGTGTCACTCCTTTAATAAATAGAACATGTCTTTGCTCTTTATAAAGTATTTACTTTCTCATGATACTTTTTTATTGTAGTGAAATATACATAACCTAAAATTTACCATTTTAACCACTTTTAAGCATACAGTTCTGCGGCATTAAGGACATTATTCACAGTGTTGTTCAACCATCACCACCATCCATCTCCAGAACTTTTTCACCTTCCCCAGCTGAAACTCTGTCTCCATTGAACACTAACTCCCCACCGCCCAGCCCCTGGCACCAACTGTCCTTCTTTCTGTCTCTATGAGTTTGACTCCTCTAGGGACCTCATAGAAGTAGAACCATACAGTGCTTATCCTTTTGTGACTGGCTTATTTCACTTAGCATAATGTCCTAAAGGTTCATCCACGTTGTAGCATGTGTTAGAATTTCCTTCCTTTACAAGGCTGAATAATATTCCGTTGTATGGCTGAACCACATTTTGTCTATCCATTCATCCATCCATGGACGTTTGGGTTGTTACCACCTTTTGGCTATTGTGAATAATGCTTCTGTAAATATGAGTGTGCAATCTGTTCAAATCCCTGCTGTCTCTTCTTTTGGGTAAATATAAGTGGAATTGCTGCACCATATGATAATTCTATGTTTAATTTTTTGAGGAATCGCTGTATCATTTTCCACAGCCACCACACCATTTTACATTCCCACCAGCAGTGCACAACAATTCCAATTTCTCCACATCCTTAACCACACTTGTAATTTTTTTTTTTTGATAAAAGTATCAGCTTTTAAAAGGCCTTGAGTCACACTGAGATAAGGGAGATGAGGAGGCAAGTATTTGTATTTTCCCATATGCTGCTGTCCTTCAAGATTCACTTTCATTTTTTATAGGACATAGAGAAGGCCACTGACGGCCATTATTATAATTGACATGGGATTTGTCTATTTGTTGGTACTCTGTTGATGTAAATAAATGTCATCAAATATCGGAAGAGCCAGGAAGCACTGTGTCCACAGCAAGGGCTCTGGAGCCCGGCTTTGCCATTTATATCTATGTGACCTTGAGTAAGTTACTTAACCTCTCTGTGCTCAGTTCCCTCATCTATAAAATGGGGATCCTAACCGTACATCTATCATTGGGCTCTCATTAAACGTGTGTGAGAAATATTTGGTGAGAGGCAGGGATTTGTGGGCTGTGTTCAGAGTCAAACTCTACCTAACCATATCTCTTATACTGTAGGTGATTCGTCTCTGTGAATCTTTTAACGGGGGCTGGACCTTTTCCCCTTCCTGGTCAACATTTCCTACTGCTACAAAGAATATTTGCCATTCTCCAATCTTCTGAACTCTTGAGTCCTTCTACATGGACCATAGGTAAAAATTTAAAATAAGATGTATGGAGTCTTCCAAGTTTGGTCTTCAGGAAAAACACGTCCCCATCCCACCAGTTTCAGACACAGACGTACCAAAACTTTCCCGGGCTGGTGTGTTTCCCTGCAACTGTAACTTTCTCCTTCCTGATTCTCTCACTCCGTCAAACTCACTGGTCCTGTGGTCCATTCCCTCAGACCTCCATTGGCAAGAAAGTATTATTACTGGAGAGTGAAGTAATCAAATTGGCAGTCAACCCCAAACCCATCTTGCTAATGTAACTTCTCAAGTAGTAAAACCGCTGCCTTCGTGTAATTAGAAAGCACATTCTCCAGAAGATTGTGGGACTGTGGATACAATGTTGGGAATATTAGACTTCACAACAAGGAGACATAGTTTGGAGGCCCCTAAAATCTTCTGCATGGGCAAGTTGCCTATGTTATCCACATGCTGGTCCACTCTGAGCAGACCCCGCCTCATTCCCTTCTGCTAATCAACAGAGGGAAAAGCTCTAGGGGTAGCATTTTCTGATAATCCCTGCCATTTACTGCCAAGGATTCGAATTAAAAAGAGATCCAAGTAAGTTGGTCCATACTCTAGATTTTTGCCTCAGAGAAGATATTTTCTTCATGCAAAATACATCAGAATATTTTTAAGTTGCACCCAAAAGAAGCCAACATCTAAAGGTGGAATTTTGAGCCAGTGATAGGTAAAAAAAGTAAATAGGCATGATTTGTTGTGTGTAACATATTCTAGATCTTCAAGATCATGTTCACTCTGTTTTTAATTATAAAATTATGTGTGTTTTTCATTAAAAACCGTACAAATTATAGACCATATGTAAATAAGAATGCAAGTCTCTATTTTTCTCAGTTGGTCTCCCTAGAATTACTCTTTATGTCACATCCTTCTAAACTTTTAAAAAATGTATGTACATATCTATTTGTTTATGTATAAAGAAAATTAGATCTGTTTGTCTTTTGACACAAATGGTCATACCATATGTATTAGTATTTATTTTGCTTTTTTTGGTATAGTACAGAAGTTTCTTCAGACAGTTCATATGGATTAACTCATTCTTGGTCATGACCATGTGATATTCCACTATAATCCTGGATGTACCATAATTTATGTAAGCATTCCTCTATTAATAGACATTTAGGTTATTTCCAATTTTTACTTACGATAAATGGTGCTGTAACTAACATTTCTGTATGTATATTTTCTCAAACTTTTATATATACCTTAGTATTAATTCCTAGAATTGGAATTGTTGGACAAGAGGTAGGAATGTTTCAACTTTTGAAAGATGTTGTCAAATTGTGTTCCCACAATGCCTTGCAAATTAATACTCCCACCACGATCATGGATTTCTAGGCTTCTTTTATTCTTGCATAAAATATTTAGTACACTAATTGAAGGCCAATACATATATAGAACACTGAAATATAACTTCTAGACAAGAAGGACAAGACGTAAATATTTAGCACTTTCAAAACTGTGGCTCATTCATTCTGTTTATTTTTTCTCTTTGGTGTTCCTGGCTTGACTTCATGATGCCTCTGCCTCCTCTTCAGTCAACTTCAATGGAAGAACTTATTCTTCAAACTGGTGTGCCTCTTTTTCAGTTATTTGACCTGGGCTCTTGGCATAGGCCTAGCCTGCAGCAGATCTTGGCGCGTGTGGGAGTTTAACAGCGACGTTGTTCCCATTGTGTTCATTGGACTTTGGGACGTTTTCTTTTCTCAAACATTTAACATCTCTGGCTCAATGGTTGAGGTGCCGATGCACTGCAGGATCAATGGGAGCTGGGTCATTTCAGATGAAATCCAGTATGGTCAGGACCTGATATTGTTGGCAAATTTTATGAAGTCAATAGCCCTGGTTTTTGGCTCACTGGCACTTTTTATAAGCTGTATCAACGGCCCATACCCAGATTTCCTCCAATCGTGTTACAACATTTCTGCCTTCTTCCTTTTCCTCAGCTCTAGTTGTACCATGGTTACAGTGAGCTGGAATTTCACCGTGGATTTTTATGGCAAAACCACCCTTGACTTCCCACTTAGCTTTCCTGTTGAAAAAGAGATGCTAAGGAAGAAACGCCTCTCCTATGTGTTCCCACTAGGAATTGTAACTGCCACCCTCTCGCTAACAAGTGCCGCCATGTTCTTCTGTGAAACGCGTTCACTAAAACACTGGAATCGGGTGAAACCCATGGCTGTGGCCGAACGTTCAAAACAAAAGGTGTGAAGGAAGGGCCTACCCTTTGGAGTGGCTGGCAAAGTTTTCTTGAAGAAATTTCCTACATACACATCGTATTGTCGAATACACCTACTCATTTAAAATAAAACATATTTGGTTTTTCAGAGTGTGTCTGAAGCTTATATTCCCCTCTCTTGCTCTATTCTGCAAACCTATTCCTTCCTTTCAAGCTTTTCACTTCCTGAAATCTGTCGACAAACATGTTCTGTACATACGCCGTGAAAAATCAAAGACAGGAAGAAATACCGGTATAATGAAAGCACACAGGTACAGCATCAATGGACACAACTAACTCTAGGCTGAATGAGAGGTTATAAATAAGGTCACATACGCACACAGGAAAATAATCAGGTTTAGAGCTTAGAGATCTTTAAGACACTATAATTGGTTAGGTTAGAGCAGGGTTTCTCAACCTTGGCACTCTTGACATTTTGGGCTGGGTTCTCTGGGGGTGGGAGCTGTGCTGTGTGTTGTAAGAGGTTTAGCAGCATCTGTGACCTCTACCCACTAGATGCCAGTAGCACTTCTCTCTCCTCCAAGCAGAGACCAAAAACTGTCTCCAGACATTTCCCAATGCCCTCTGGGGGGCAAAATTTCTCCCCATTGAGAACCACTGGGTTAAAGGTAGTTAATGATCCTGGCTAACGGACGCCACAGTATGTTGAGAGAGTTTTGAGGAAAACTGTTTATCAAACAAAACTGCATAGGCTCAATGTACCATAACATCCTTTTGCCTGGGTCTTTGGCTACCTTTAACTCAAGGGTCTACTGGGGGTGATTGTACTTAACTCCCTCAGGGGACATTTGGCAATATCGACGAAAAATGTCATTTTTGAAGTATAAAACTCCATGGTAGGATTAGATAGCTGGGTAGATAAAGCTGATGAGAGAATTGGGGTACGTGGAAGATAAATCTGAAGAAATTGCCTGAAACACGGCATGAAAGGCAAAGAAACTGAAAATGTGATAGAGCATGTAAGAGGTATGGAGGCTAGAGTGAGAAGGCCCAATGTATGTCTCAAGGCATTTCAGTGGAATAATAATAGATTGTGAAAAAGAAAATATTTGAAGTAAGGTTGAAATTTTTCCAGAATTAGTGAAAGATATGAATCCTCAGATTAAGAAAGTACATTGAGCCTTGAGTAGGATAAACATAGATTCGCACCTAGATGTATCATAGTGAAAATGCGGAAACTTCAGATACAAAGAAAAATTCTTAAAGGGAACCAGAGAGAAAATAGAAATTAATGATAAAGGATCTACAATTAGACCAGTAATTCTATATCTACTAACCCATCACTCAAGAATGAGGAGAAAATCAGGACATTTTCAGATAAATAACTTACAAAAGGAGACACTTTGAGAAGAAAGTAATTGGACCCAGAGTGAAGGAGTTGGATCCAGAAGCAATGATAAAGAAATTGGTAAGCACGTGGGTAAATCTAAACAAGCACTGATTATAATTTTTAAATGTCTATATTATGGAGTTCACATATAACATGGAAGGTAGGAGAGAATAATTAGGGCTAAAGCTTTTTAATGTCCTTGCTTATTCTGAGTCATTGATTAACTTAAAATCTAAGTGAGTATGTAAAAATCTTAAGAGCAACCACTAAACAAATAGAAGATGAAAAGAAATTAAAGGTAAAAAGACCGGAAAGGAAGCAACAAACCGTAACTTTTCAGAGGCAATATGATTATGTAGAAAATTCAAGAGAAGACTACATAGTCATGATTCAATTTATAGGCGTTTTCTAGAAATGGCAGCACCACAGAGACAGAAAAACAGCAGTGTTTGACTGGTGCTAGGAGTAGGAGTAGGGAATGAACACAAATGGGCACTAGGGAACATTTTGGCCTGACAGTCATGTTCTAAAACTGGATTATGGTCATGGTCCTACAGTTATATAAATTTACTAAAACTCTTCAAAGTGTACACCTTAAATGAGTGAATTTTATGGTGTACAAATTATATCTCAACAAAGATGTTTAAAAACAAAACCCAGTTGCATTCCTATATACCAGTGACAACTTTTTAAAAAATGTGACTCTAAAAGAATATGCTATTTACAATGGTAAGAAAACCAATAGTGGTCCAAGGAATAAATCTGAAAGAAGATGTGCAAGACTTTCACGGGGAAAAAATGAATCTTATTTTAAAGTCATGAAAGACGGGTTAATCAATAGAGATGTAGACTATGTTCATGAGAAAAATGACTCAATGTTGTAAACTAGCACTTCTCCTTCATTTAATATAATTCCAACCAAAACCCACAAGAGTTTTGTGTTCATTTAGGGAGCATTGGTTGCTGTGACAAAAGATAAAACAACAGTGACTTGACACAATATAAGTCTATTTCTTACTCATGTTGTGTCCTCCAAGCTGTGACTCAGGGACTTTGGATCCTTCTGTCTTGCAGCCGCATTCCTCCATAGGTAGACGGAAAGTTCTCTGGGCCTGACTGCATCTAGTCAGAATTGAAAGGAGTATGGAGCATCACTTGTGGGATGCATCATAGGCCAGCCTAGAAGTGGAGTGCAGGATTTCTGCTCACTTAACAGTGACTGGTACCAGTTATATGGCTGGGAAATTTAGCCCAACTATGGGCCCAGGAGAAAAGAAAAACGTATTATGGGGAACACACAGCGGTGTCCACTGCAGTTTTTCATGAAGCCTGATGAGTTGATATTCCCAGGCTCCTCCTGAGCTGTACAATCCGGACTTCTTCCTGGGATATTCATCCTGTGCTAAGTCAGAGCTTCTGGAATGTAAATTTCTACTTCAGAAGCCACAAAAAACATTCAGGGTTCATTTGTATTAGCTTGTGGTAGAAAATGGAAATCACATTTTAATGTTATAAATGAAGTGTATCAATCAGACCTATCATTACATGAACTGTATAAGTTTTTCTGTTACTTACAAAATCCTCAGACAACCAGTCTTGCTCTGCCACTCCATTGCAGGCCAGGGTCTAATTTGTTTCCCACTGGCAGGTACGTGAAATGGAAAGGGTAGCAGAGCCAATACAAAGTGAAGCTTGGCATCTTCGACAGTCACCAACGGTTTGACCTTGGCTAGTTATTTAATTTGGTTCCTCAGTTTCCCCATCTGTAAAACTGGAGTAGAAATTGTTTTGTCCTCAGATATGATTGTTGTGAGCCTAAAAGGAATAACACAGGTTCTTCAACATTTCTTGGCACATGTTAAGCCCTCAACACATATTAGTTGTTGCTGTCACCACTGCTACTCTGATTGTGACTGTAATTTATATCCCAATCCCCTATTGACAGATATGTGGTTGTTTTCACTTATTCTCTGTTATGAACAATGCTACCCAAGCATCTTTTTATTTCACATCTTGGTTGACTTGTACATACCTTGCTGATTCACAAGACTTTGGTCCGTAGGTCTAGCTGGGTTACAACCCACGGCATGGATCACGATGCCTCTTTTTGTAATTTTTAAGGAAATGTCGAAGTGCCATCAACTGAAGGCAGGAAAGTATTAGCTTGATTTTCAGAAAGATAAAGAAACAAATCCTGAAATCTGAGAACTGGTGAACTTGAATTCAATAATCCACAAAATACTAGGATATGATGCATACATAATTTATGAACCCCTAGAATGATGGCAGTCTTCGATGGTCAACATGAATTTTCCGGGAACAGTCTAGCTAATCCACTTACTACTTTCCCTCAGGTTAAATGCTACTCAGATTGGCATTGCAGACAGAAAGGGCTGCAAGGCATTCTGGGACTTGAGTGACTGAACCTCTGGGGAGGAGGTGGAAGGTCCAGCTCTGGTAGAGCAAGGGCTGGGAAGTATGGGTGAAGTCACAAAGGGTGGCTTCAGTTGGGCCAACACAGTTCTGTGAGGTCACTCTTCACCCTACAAACCAGGCCTGCAGCTGGGCCAGAAAAGGAACCGCAGGGAAGAAGCTTGGCAAGAAGCCCAGTCAACTCTATAGAGAGGCATGAGGAAGGCCGTGAAATGGGCATCTATGGCTATAAGACTGATTCCAGACCCTCCTGGTTATGGAGGGAAGCTGCCACTGTAAATCTTCCCATATCAGGACTGGTTTCCCGTTTCAGGGCAGCAGCCCTTGCTCCTCCTTGAGAACCATGACCCTTTGGATCCCTGGCAAGAATTGGTGTGAATGTCATCCACAGACGGGAAGCCATCTAAATGTAGCTGGTGTTTAATAGAAGTAGAAGTTACTGCTCTTCCAATTTTGAGACCCTCTGAGTAAAAGAATCATGTCTTCCAGAGACATTGGGGTGTATGAGGGTGGATAAGACTCTTTCACTGCAAAAAAGAGAAACCAACTTGAGTAGTCTAAGTCAGTGATTCTCAACTGGGATGATTCTGTCCCCCTGGAGGACATCAGGCAATGTCTGGAGACATTTTTGGTTGTCACAACTTGGGGAGTAGAGTGCTACTGGCATCTAGTGTGTAGAGGCCAGGGATGCTGCTAAACAACCTACAATGTGCACGACAGCCCCCAGAACAAAGAATTATCCAGTCCCAAATGTCCATCGGGCCTAGTTGAGAAACCATGGCCTCAGCCAAAAAGGAAACAAACAAGCAAAACAATTTATTGGAAGAGTCCTGGGGTAGTTCACAGCCTCTAAAGAGAAGTTGAATCAGGTGCCAAAGAAGAATATAACCATGCAGATCTGTGATCCTGAGCAGTGGAAGAAGTTCATGGACGTTTGCCAAGCTCTACTGCACAACTCCCAGTCTCTCAGGAAAGAATTTGATTGGTCCAGCAGCGGGCAGAGTCCACTCCCCGGAAATTCAGCAATGGCCAGAATAGCAGGATCGTGTGGTGGAAACATGGCACACAGGGGACACTCCATAGGCATTTCCTACGTGAATGAATGACCATGACTGCTAGCAGCCACTTCTGTGAGCTGTGATGGTGTTACCAGAGATGGGGCAGAAACCTGCAAAAGAATCAATCACATTCAGCCTGCAGGGTTATCTGTCGTTAACCCGTATTCATCCCGTCTCCCTTGCCTCCCAATCCTTCTCCTGAAAATCCCCTGCTTCAGTCACACAGGCAGCTGTGTATTTCCTGGAATTTCAGCAGCCTCATGATCTCCTGATAGGCAGGAGTAATTTTCCTTGACCTTCACTCCCTCAGCTAGCCCATTCTTCTATCTAATTCCCTGTATTAAATCCTTCCTGTTTGAAATACCTAGAATTTTCCTTATCAAAACTGACTGATGTAGGAGAGATGGTTTCTAACACTCCTCACTGAACATGACCTCTTGGCTGGTAGCCTTGTTAGCAACCTCAGACACCAGAAATCTTCCTGCTTCCCACCAGGTCTGAAGTCTCTGCAAAGCTGGGCCTCTCAAACTTGAGTGAGCACCAGAATTCCCCAGAGGCCATGTCAAACCCAGTTTCCTGGACCCCAACTCAGCATTTCTGATGCAGTGGGTCTGGGTTGGGCCTTAAGAATGTGCATTTCTATCAAGTCCCTACTCAATGCTGGCACTGTGGGTCCAGAACCACTGTCAGGAAACAGTCCTAACTAGAGCCGTCCCACTTCTACCTAAAGCTTATTCATTTCGAACACTTGGCTGAATTATTTGTAATTTTTAACGAATGAACTCTCCATTGATGACTTTGCCATAGTTGGGTCACTTGCTACATGTAAGACACTATGTTGTTGTGCTCTCCCTTTTCCTAAAGTTCTGATGGTGCCGCTTGTTTGTGATGTCACCTCACCTCCCAACTTCATGAGAGCATGTGAACTTTTTCAGGCACCCACTTTTCCTAGGGTGTGATACTTGATTCTGGAGTGGGAAAATTCACTCCTTCGAGGAAACTTTTTCAGTTGATATTTTATTGTGAGCCCCAACAGATTAAAATTAAGCCAATCCATGATGAGAAAAAACAAGACGGATAGAGAGAAAGAAGTCCGATTTCTGAAAGATGAGGAAAACAAGTCCTACATTGGACACATGCTTAAGAAAGCTTGAGGTCAATGGTCCATTTTTAAATGAAGTCTACTTTACCAAAAGGCACTTTTCTTGAAAAGTCCAGTTTTGAAGGAAATGAGGTTGATTTTTCAGCCAATCTGTTGGCATAAAACTGACATGATCAAAAGAAGACTTCTAGTCAGAAGGAAAAATCCACCAATCCAACTGTTAAACATGGCCTTGTCATATTCCCACCAGGGCACGTTGTTGGGAACTCAGGGCCCCAGAACCTCTGCACGGTGACATGGGTGATGTAGGACAAATGTACTAAAGTGGTGAGTCCCACAAGGAAAAACAGAGCTCCCCCTACAACGATCGTGCTCCTCTCCAAAGATCTTCCCCCGTGGCCTCTGTACCTCAGACGTTTCAGTCCCAGAAGGACTGCCACAAGCCCAAAAGAACCAGTGATGCAGGGACACACTTGAGGATGCCAGCCACCAGCATTTCGGTGGCTGGGTTCTGCAGGCTAATGGAGGCCTAGCACACATTGCCACCCATGTCTTGAGTCACAGACATTTTCCACAGGCCCGTAATGTACTTCTCACTCTCAAGTAAACCCAAGAAGAAAGTCAGCCACTGAGGAATGCAGAGCATCACCAGGGCCCAGACCTGGCCAGCCCCGCCTCCTAAACAAGGCACAGTGCCCTAGTCCTCACCTCGCCGTCCAGGCCCAAGTATGCTGGTGAAAGTGCATCTCCTGGTAAGAAGAGGGCTGCCTTATTAGATTGAAATCTTCGAAATTTGCAGCAGTGTGAATCTGACTGCAAACGCGTTCACTCTTTAACTTACCAAAATACTACTGCTTATTAAATCAAGTTACTGTTTAACTGGGATACTATTATTGAATATTAATTAATGGAGACAAATACAAAACATTAAAATAGACCTGATAGAAAATCTGTGCTCAGTTCAGGGCAAGGTGGAATGACCAGCGGGCTGTAATGGGTACACAAGTTTGGAGAATTCTTGCTGTTTATAAAAAGTACTAATTATAAGCAATTGTATTCTAAAAAAGTAAACAGTTTAGAACATGAAGTTATTAAGCATTTAGAGTCATAGAGGAAGTTTTAAAAAATAAGCAGTCATTTGAAATTATTTTTAATTCTCTGCAGTATTGTCTCTTTAGGAATGATTGTTCCGATCTTTCCTAAATCTGTCTTCACAGAAACCTCTAATTACCCAAACTTTCCATTAAAATAAGAGATTGATATCTTTCACAATTAAAAAATTACTCTATCCAGCAAGGTTATCATTCAAAATGGAAGGAGAGATGAAAAATTTCCCAGAGAAGCAAAAATTAAAGGAGTTTGTCACCAAGAAACCAGTGCTACAAGAAATGTTAAAGGGACTGATTTAAGGGGAAAAGAGAAGACCGCAAATAGGAAAAATTATCTGTTTCCATAGTAAGAGGGTAATGCATACAAATGCACAAAAAAGAGGTTAGATATGATATCAAAAACATAAAAGGAAGGGAGGAGGGCGAAAGGGATAATTCGGCACACGTGTGTGGTGATGGGTTGTAGTTAGTATTTGGGTGGTGAACATGTTGTAATCTATGCAGAAATAGAAGTATAATGATGTACACCTGAAATTTATATGATGTTATAAACCAACGTTACTGCAATAAACAAAAAATTAAATTAAAAAAAGAGAAACAATTTTACCTCCTTCTTCCCTCAGTGCATACTTTTCTTTTCTTAATTTCTTAAATTACCTTGTGTGATGCTTCAGTAAAATACTGCAAGAGTGACATTTGTTTTTGTGGTTTTTTTTTCTGATGTAAAGGGGAAACAGTCCCAGTTTTTCAACAGTAAGCATGATGTTCCCATGGGTTTTTCTAAATGACTTTATTAAGTTTAAGAAGTATCTTGATTTTAAATTAAATATTCTTAATTTATTGATTGTTTTTTTTTTTTAAACTTTTTTTGTGTGTGTATGTGTGTGTGTGTGCGTGTGAGGAAGGTCAGCCCTGAGCTAACATCCATGCTAATCCTCCTCTTTTTGCTGAGGAAGACCGGCTCTGAGCTAACATCTATTGCCAATCCTCCTCCTTCCCCCCCACCCCCACCCCAAGCCCCAGTAAATAGCTGTATGTCATAATTGCACATCCTTCTAGTTGCTGTATGTGGAGCGTGGCCTCACCATGGCCGGAGAAGTGGTGCCTCCGTGCGCACCCGGGATCCGAACCTGGGCCACCAGTAGCGGAGCGAGCGCAGTTAACTGCTAAGCCACAGGGCCAGCCCCTATTGATTGTTCTTATCATGGAAAAAGATTTAACTTTGTCAAAGGATATTTTCCTGTGTCTACTGAAATAACTATATGGTTTTTTACTTTTGTTATATTAATATGTCACATTACATCCATTAACTTACATATGTTGAATTAACCTTATATTCCTCGGATAAATTCCGTTTTGTCACACTATACAATCCTTTTAATATGCTCCTAGATTAGGTTTGCTAGTTTTTTGTTGAGAATTTTTGCATCTGTACTCACAGGGTTTTCAGGCTGTAATTTTCTTTCCTAGTGATGTGTCCGTCCGGCTTCAGTATCAGAATATACTGATTTCATAGAATTTTTGGAAGAGTTTTAGAAGGATGGGTGTTAATTCTTCTTTTTTTTTTTCTATAGATGGCTTTAGGAAGTATGGACATCTTAACTATGTTAGTTCTTCCAATCCAAGAGCATGGAACATCTTTCCATTTCTTTGTGTCTTCTTCAATTTCTTTCATCGATGTTTTATAGTTTTCCGTGTACAGCTCTTTCACCTCTTTGGTTAAGTTTATTCCTAGGTATTTTATTCCTTTTGTTGCAGTTGTAAATGGGATGGTATTCTTAATTTCTCTTTCTGCTACTTTGTTGTTATTGTATAGAAATGAAACTGATTTTTGTATGTTGATTTTGTATCCTGCAACTTTACCATATTCGTTTATTACTTCTAAAAGTTTTCTGGTGGATTCTTTAGAGTTTTCTATATATAAAATCATGTCATCTGCAAATAGTGACGGTTTCACTTCTTCCTTTCCGATTTGGATCCCTTTTATTTCTTTCTCTTGCCTGATTGCTCTGGCTAGGACTTCCAGTACTATGTTAAATAAGAGTGGTGAGAGTGGGGATCCTTGTCTGGTTCCTGTTCTTAGAGGGATAGCTTTCAGTTTTTCACCATTGAGGATGATACTAGCTGTGGGTTTGTCATATATGGTCTTTATTATGTTGAGGTACTTTCCTTCTATATCCATTTTATTCAGAGTTTTTATCATAAATGGATGCTGTATCTTGTCAAATGATTTCTCTGCATCTACTGAGATGATCATGTGATTTTTATTCTTCACTTTATTAATGTGGTGTATCACGTTGATTGCTTTGTGAATGTTAAACCATCCCTGCATACTTGGAATAAATCCCACTTGATCATGGTGCATAATCTTTTTAACGTATTGTTGTATGCAATTTGCTAGTATTTTGTTGAGGATTTTGCATCGATGTTCATCAGTGATATTGGCCCGTAATTTTCTTTTTTTGTGCTGTCCTTGTCTGGTTTTGGTATCAGGGTAATGTCGGCTTCATAGAATGAGTTAGGGAGCGTCCCACTGTCCTCAATTTTTTGGAAGAGTTTGAGAAGGATAGGTATTAAGTCTTCTTTAAATGTTTGGTAGAATTCCCCAGGGAAGCCGTCTGGTCCTGGACTTTTATTTTTGGGGAGGTTTTTGATTACTGTTTCGATCTCCTTGCTGATGATGGGTCTATTCAAATTCTCTATTTCTTCTTGATCCAGTTTTGGAAGGTTGTATGATTCTAAGAATTTATGCATTTCTTCCATATTGTCGAATTGGTTGGCATATAGCATTTCATAATATTCTCTTATAATCTTTTGTATTTCTGAGGTGTCTGTTGTAATTTCTTCTCTTTCATTTCTTTTTTTTTGTTTTGTTTTTTTGGGTTTTTTTTTGCCCCCAAAGCCCCAGTAGATAGTTGTATGTCGCAGCTGCACACCCTTCTATTTGCTGTATGTGGGATGCGGCCTCAGCATGGCTGGAGAAGCGGCGCGTCGGTGCGCGCCCTGGATTGGAACCCGGGCTGCCAGCAGTGAAGCACGCACACTTAACCGCTAAGCCATGGGGCCGGCCCTCCTCTTTCATTTCTGATTTTACTTATTTGTGCCTTCTCTCTTTTTTTCTTGGTGAGTCTAGCTAAAGTTTTGTCAGTTTTGTTTATCTTTTCAAAGAACCATCTCTTGGTTTTATTAATTTTTTCCATTGTTTTTTTGTCTCTATTTCATTTATTTCTGCTCTGATTTTTATTATTTCCCTTCTTCTACTGATTTTGAGCTTTGTTTGTTCTTCTTTTTCTGGTTGCTTTAGTTGCATTGTTAGATTGTTTATTTGAGATTTTTCTTGTTTGTTGAGGTAGGCCTGTATTGCTATAAACTTCCCTCTTAGAACCGCTTTTGCTGTATCCCATAAATTCTGGCATGTCCTATTTCCATTTTCATTTGTCTCCCGGTATTTTTTGATTTCTCCTTTGGTTTCTTTGTTGACCCAGTCGTTGTTCAGTAGCATTTTGTTTAATCTCCACGTATTTGTGGCTTTTCTGATTTTCTTCCTATAGTTGATTTCTAGTTTCATACCGTTGTGGTCTGAAAAAATACTTGGTATTATTTCAATCCTCTTAAATTTATGGAGACTTGTTTTGTGGCCTAATATGTGATCAATCCTGGAGAATGTTCCATGTGCATTTGAAAAGAACGTGTACTCTTCGTTTTTTGGATGGAATGCTCTGTATATATCTACTAGGTCCATCTGTTCTAGTGTATCATTTAAGGCCAATGTTTCCTTATTGATCTTCTGTTTGGATGATCTATCCATTGGTGTAAGTGGAGTGTTAAATTCCCCTACTATTATTGTGTTACTGTCTATTTCTGTTTTTATGTCTGTTAATAATTGCTTTATATATTTAGGTGCACCTACATTGGGTGGGTAGACATTTACAAATGTTATATCCTCTTGTTGGATTGTTCCCTTGATCATTATGTAGTGCCCTTCTTTGTCTCTTTTTACAGTTTTTGTTTTAAAGTCTATTTTGTCTGATATGAGTACTGCTACCCCAGCTTTCTTTTCATTGCCATTTGCATGGAGTATCTTTTTCCATCCCTTCACTTTCAGTTTGTGAGTGTCTTTAGGTCTGAAGTGTCTCTTGTATGCAGCATATATATGGGTCTTGTTTTTTTATCCAGTCAGCCACCCTATGCATTTTAATTGGAGCATTTAGTGCATTGACGTTTAAAGTAGCTATTGATAAGTATGCACTTACTGCCATCTTTTAACTTTTAGTTTTTCTGCCATCTTTTAACTTTTAGTTTTTCTCCATGTTTTAGTAGTCCTTCTCTGTTTCTTTCTCCTTCTGTACGGAATTGATGGTCTCTTTAGTTTGACCTCAGTCTGAAAGCTCTACTCTTTAACTCCCCTCCTCCCTCCTTTTATGTTTTTGATATCACATCTAACCTCTTTTTTGTGCATTTGTATCCATTACCCTCTTATCATGGAAATAGATAATTTTTCCTATTTGCGGTCTTCTCTTTTCCCCTTAAATCAGTCCCTTTAACATTTCTTGTAGCACTGGTTTCTTGGTGACAAACTCCTTTAATTTTTGCTTGTCTAGGCAATTTTTGATCTCGCCTTCCATTTTGAATGATAACCTTGCTGGGTAGAGTATTCTTGGCTGTACGTTTTTTCCTTTTAGCACTTTAAATATATCGTGCCATTCTCTTCTAGCCTGTAAGGTTTCTGCTGGGAAGTCAGCTGATAGCCTTATGGGGTTTCCTTTGTATGTAAATTGTCTTTCTCTTGTGGTTTTTAGGATTCTCTCTTTATCTCTAATTCTGGACATTTTGATTATGATGTGTCTTGCTGTGGGTCTCTTTGGGTTTATCTTGTTTGGGGCTCTCTGTGCTTCCTGTACCTGGATGTCTGTTTCCTTCCTTAGGTTAGGGAAGTTTTCATCTATTATTTTTTGAAATAGATTCTCTGCCCATTTGTCTTGCTCTTCTCCTTTCGAGACACCTATAAAACGGATGTTAGTGCACTTGATGTTGTCCCAGAGGTCCCTTAGACTGTCCTCACTCTTTTTAATTCTTTTCTCTTTTACCTGTTCAGCTTGGGTAATTTCTTCTAGTCTTTCATCCAGCTCACGGATGGTAAAATTATTTCTATTTGCGATAAATTGGTATTATATACAGAAAATCCTAATGAATCCCCACATGCACAGAAACTGATATGCTAATACACAAGTTTACCAAAGCTGCAGGATACTAAATTAATATCCAAAAGTCAGTTGTATTTCTATATTTCAGTAATAGACAATCCAAAAATGAATAAAACAATTCTTTTTATAACAGCATCACTTAAAACTACAAAACTGTTTAAAGAAATTAAATGATAAAAAAGGAAATGAAGTTCTAAACAAATGGAAAGATATCCTATGTTCATGATTTGGAAGGATTAATATTAAGATGACAATATTCTCCAAATTGATGTACATATTAAATGCAATCACTATCAAAATCCAGAATTTAGGCCGGCCCTGTGGCTTGGTGGTTAAGTGCGCGCGCTGCGATGCTGGCAGCCCGGGTTCGGATCCCGGGTGCGCATTGAGGCACCACTTCTCTGTCCATCCTGGGGCCGAGTCCCACATACAGCAAATAGAAGGGTGTGCAGCTATGACATACAACTATCTACTGGGGCTTTGGGGGCAAAAAATAAAATAAATAAAATCTTTAAAAAAAAAAAATCCAGGGAGAGGGAGTCAAGATGGCGGCGTAGGCAGACTCTGAACTCACCTCCTCCCATGGACACAGCCAATTTACAACTACTCGTGGAAAAATTACCCCTGAGACAGAGCTGAAAACTGGATAAGAGGAACTCCTGCAACAACGGACAATCCTAACTGGGGTGGAAGAGGCAGAGACTCCCTTCCGGAGAGGAAAAACGCCGCCTTCACAAGCCGCCAGCTTCATGGCCGCCGGGAGCAGCTCACAGGTACGCAACCTCCCTGGAGGCGCGGGGCCCTGAGCCGGGAGCGCCCCCGCTGTGGGCATTGTGTGGACCCAGCACAATCGAGACCAGCGGCATAATATCTGACTTTGCTGCTACTAAAGCATTGGGGAGCACCCCCAGAAAACCCGGTTCACAAAGAAACTAAAACTGGCTCTTAAAGGGCCAAGCACAAACTCACCCGTTCAGAAAGCATCCTAAAATCACCAGAAAGAAAGGTGCACACTGCTTTGGTGACAAGAGACTCACCTAATAGGCCCTGAGTGCATCTCGGTGAGGGGTGAGACCTCTCCAGGGACTGGGACATTGGCGGGGGCCATTGTTGTGGCCTGGTGTGGCGTGCTGACACAGACGCCATTGGAGTTTTCCTGAGACCTGCTAGCCCAGGGTCTGCTCCACCCGCTAGAGCACCGATTTAATCCAGCTCAGCCAGGGCAGGCAGCCCACCCTAGAGACTGGCCCCACCTAACAACAAACCCTCAGGCAACGTGTGGGCCTGCATAGATTGGTGACTGGATTTTCTGCAGCCTGGCAACTGAGCTGACTTGAGCGGGGCAGGGTGTGCACAAGTCGGAGTGGAGAGTGTGGGGTGGTGGCGGAGTGTGTGGGGCTCCCGCCGTGGAGAGACTGGAGTCCGCTTGGGGAGGTCGGGCGCTCACACGGGCAGGACTGTGTTGACTGTGTGTGTGGACCTGTGGGCGGCAGGGCTTGTCAGCTGCAGAAGACTTGTGCTTCTCAAAGACCCACATAGGAGGTTTGCCCCACCTTCCAAAGCCTGAAACAATTGGGTGCTCCTGTGCCTGAGGCCAGCCCCACCCAGCTGCAATCCTCAGAGAGCTGACAAGAGACCTAATAGGCTAGAGGTTTACAGCAATTCTAAGGCCCTGAGCCTAACAACCTGCCACGCTGGGGGCCTACTCACTTAAAAGAAATACTGCAACACAGATGTGGTATTAGAACTTGCAGCCAACTGTGCTGGGGCTCCTCACACCTGATAAAGAGACTGAAGGGCCCACAACAACTACAAGCAGCTGAGCATTACAACAGCTGGCCAGGAGCATAACTCAGCCTCCCTGGGCGCCTATAGGGAGAGCTAACAGGCCACAATAGAAGCACACACACGTAGCCCACATAGGGGCCACCCTGGAACATTGAGAACTGAGGGAAGCACACTGGAAGCCTCCTAAGCCATCACTTACATACGGTCACCTATCCAAGAGCAGGAGACGTAGCTGACCTACCTAATACATAGACACAAGCACAGGGAAAGAGGCAAAATGAGGAGGCAAAAGAATACATTCCAAGTAAGGGAACAGGACAAAACCCCAGAAAAGGAACTAAGTGAAACAGAAATGAGCAACCTACCCGACAGAGAGTTCAAACTAAGAGTGTTAAGGATGCTAACTGATCTGGGGAGAAGAATAGATGAACTCAGTGAGAATGTCAACAAAGAAATGGAAGATATAAAAAGAACCAATCAGAAATGAAGAATACAATACTGGAAATGAAAAATTCATTAGAGGGACTCAAAAGCAGAGTAGAGGATACAGAAGAACGGATCTGTGAGCTGGAAGAAAGACTAGAAGAAATTACCCAAGGTGAACAGGTAAAAGAGAAAAGAATTAAAAAGAGTGAGGACAGTCTAAGGGACCTCTGGGACAACATCAAGCGCACTAACATCCGTGTTATAGGTGTCCCGGAAGGAGAAGAGCGAGACAAGGGGGCAGAGAATCTATTTCAAGAAATAATAGATGAAAACTTCCCTAACCTAAGGAAGGAAACAGACATCCAGGTACAGGAGGCACAGAGAGCCCCAAACAAGATAAACCCAAAGAGGCCCACACCAAGACACATCATAATCAAAATGTCCAGAATTAAAGATAAAGAGAGAATCCTAAAAGCCACAAGAGAATGTCAAGTTACATACAAAGGAAACCCCATAAGGCTATCAGCTGACTTCTCAGCAGAAACCTTACAGGCTAGAAGAGAATGGCACGATATATTTAAAGTGCTAAAAGGAAAAAACTTACAGCCAAGAATACTCTACCCAGCAAGGTTATCGTTCAAAATGGAAGGAGAGATCAAAAATTTCCCAGACAAGCAAAAATTAAAGGAGTTTGTCACCAAGAAACCAGTGCTACAAGAAATGTTAAAGGGACTGATTTAAGGGGAAAAGAGAAGACCACAAATAGGAAAAATTATCTATTTCCACGATTAGAACGTAATGGATACAAATGCACAAAAAAGAAGTTGGATATGATATCAAAAACAAAAGGAGGGAGGAGGGTAGTTAAAGAGTACAGCTTTCAGACAGAGGTCAAACTAAAGTGACCATCAATTCTGTATAGAAGAAGTAAGGAACAGAGAAGGACTACTAAAACACTGAGGGAAAAAAAAAAAAAAAGTTAAAAAATGGCAGTAAGTACATACTTATCAATAGCTACTTTAAACGTCAATGGACTAAATGCTCCAATTAAAAGGCATAGGGTGGCTGACTGGATAAAAAAACAAGACCCATATATATGCTGCATACAAGAGACACACTTCAGACCTAAAGACACTCACAAACTGAAAGTGAAGGGATGGAAAAAGATACTCCACGCAAATGGCAATGAAAAGAAAGCAGGGGTAGCAGTACTCATATCAGACAAAATAGACTTTAAAACAAAAACTGTAAAACGAGACAAAGAAGGGCATTACATAATGATCAAGGGAACAATCCAACAAGAGGATACAACACTTGTAAATATCTACGCACTCCAATGTAGGTGCACCTAAATATATAAAGCAATTATTAACAGACATAAAAACAGAAATAGACAGTAACACAATAATAGTAGGGGACTTTAACACTCCACTTACACCAACGGATAGATCATCCAAACAGAAGATCAATAAGGAAACATTGGCCTTAAACGACACACTAGAACAGATGGACCTAGTAGATATATACAGAGCATTCCATCCAAAAACCGAAGAATACACGTTCTTTTCAAATGCACATGGAACATTCTCCAGGATTGATCACATATTAGGCCACAAAACAAGTCTCCATAAATTTAAGAAGATTGAAATAATACCAACCATCTTTTCTGACCACAGTGGTATGAAACTAGAAATCAACTATAGGAAGAAAATCAGAAAAGCCACAAATACATGGAGATTAAACAAAATGCTACTGAACAACGATTGGGTTAACGAAGAAATCAAAGAAGAAATCAAAAAATACCTGGAGACAAATGAAAATGAAAATACGACATGCCAGAATTTATGGGATACAGCAAAAGCGGTTCTAAGAGAGAAGTTTATAGCAATACAGGCCTATCTCAACAAACAAGAAAAATCTCAAATAAACAATCTAACAATGCACCTAAAGGAACTGGAAAAAGAAGAACAAACAAAGCCCAAAATTAGTAGAAGAAGGGAAATAATAAAAATCAGAGCAGAAATAAATGAAATAGAGACCAAAAAAACAATAGAAAAAATTAATAAAACCAAGAGCTGGTTCTTTGAAAAGATAAACAAAATTGACAAACCTTTAGCTAGACTCACCAAGAAAAAAAAAGAGAAGGCACAAATAAGAAAAATCAGAAAAGAAAGAGGAGAGGTTACAACAGACACCTCAGAAATACAAAAGATTATAAGAGAATACTATGAAAAACTATATGCCAACCAATTCGACAATCTGGAAGAAATGGATAAATTCTTAGAATCATACAACCTTCCAAAACTGGATCAAGAAGAAGTAGAGAATTTGAATAGACCAATCACCAGTAAGGAGATCAAAACAGTAATCAAAAACCTCCCCAAAAATAAAAGTCCAGGACCAGATGGCTTCCCTGGTGAATTCTACCAAACATTCAAAGAAGAGTTAATACCTATCCTTCTCAAACTCTTCCAAACAATTGAGGAGGGGGGGAAGCTCCCTAACTCATTCTACGAAGCTGACATTACCCTGATACCAAAACCAGACAAGGACAACACAAAAAAACAAAATTACAGGCCAATATCACTGATGAACATCGATGCAAAAATCCTCAACAAAATACTAGCAAATCGCATACAACAATACGTTAAAAAGATTATACACCATGATCAAGTGGGATTTATTCCAGGGATGCAGGGATGGTTTAACATTCGCAAATCAATCAACGTAATACACCACATTAATAAAATGAAGAATAAAAATCACATGATCATCTCAATAGATGCAGAGAAAGCATTTGACAAGATACAGCATCCATTTATGATAAAAACTCTGAATAAAATGGGTATAGAAGGAAAGTACCTCAACATAATAAAGACCATATATGAGAAACCCACAGCTAATATCATCCTCAATGGTGAAAAACTGAAAGCTATCCCTCTAAGAACAGGAACCAGACAAGGATGCCCACTGTCACCACTCCTATTTAACATAGTATTGGAAGTCCTAGCCAGAGCAATCAGGCAAGAGAAAGAAATAAAAGGGATCCAAATTGGAAAGGAAGAAGTGAAACTGTCACTATTTGCAGATGACATGATTTTATATATAGAAAACCCTAAAGAATCCACCAGAAAACTTTTAGAAGTAATAAACGACTATGGTAAAGTTGCAGGATACAAAATCAACATACAAAAATCAGTTGCATTTCTGTACACTAACAACGAAGTAGCAGAAAGAGAAATTAAGAATACCATCCCATTTACAATTGCAACAAAAAGAATAAAATACCTAGGAATAAACTTAACCAAAGAGGTGAAAGATCTGTACACCGAAAACTATAAAACATTGCTGAAAGAAATTGAAGAGGACACAAAGAAATGGAAAGATATTCCGTGCTCTTGGATTGGAAGAATTAACATAGTTAAGATGTCCATACTTCCTAAAGCCATCTATAGATTCAATGCAATCCCTATCAAAGTTCCAACAACATTTTTCACAGAAATAGAACAAAGAATCCTAAAATTTATATGGAACAACAAAAGACCCCGAATAGCTAAAGGAATCCTGAGAAAAAAGAACAAAGCTGGAGGTATCACACTCCTGATTTCAAAATATACTACAAAGCTATAGTAACCAAAACAGCATGGTACTGGCACAAAAACAGACACACAGATCAATGGAATAGAATCGAAAGCCCAGAAATAAACCCACACATCTATGGACAGCTAATCTTCGACAAAGGAGCCAAGAACATACAATGGGGAAAAGAAAGTCTCTTCAACAAATGGTGTTGGGAAAACTGGATAGCCACATGCAAAAAAATGAAAGTAGACCCTTACCTTACACCATACACAAAAATTAACTCCAAATGGATTAAAGACTTGAATGTAAGACCTGAAACTGTGAAACTTCTAGAAGAAAACATAGGCAGTACGCTCTTCGACATCAGTCTTAGCAACATCTTTTCAAACACCACATCTGACCAGGCAAGAGAAACAATAGAAAAAATAAACAAATGGGACTACATCAAACTAAAAAGCTTCTGCACAGCAAAGGAAACCATCAACAAAACGAAAAGACAACCTAACAATTGGGAGAAGATATTTGCAAACCATACATCTGATAAGGGCTTAATCTCCAAAATATATAAAGAACTCATGCATCTCAACAACAAAACTACCAACCCAATTAAAAAATGGGCAAAAGACCTGAACAGACATTTCTCCAAAGAAGATATACAGATGGCCAACAGACACATGAAAAGATGTTCAAAATCACTAACTATCAGGAAATGCAAATCAAAACTACAATGAGATATCACCTCACGCCTGTCAGAATGGCTATAATTAACAAGACAGGAAACAACATGTGTTGGAGGGGTTGTGGAGAGAGGGGAGGTGTGATACACTGCTGGTGGGAGTGGACACGGGTGCAGCCGCTATGGAAAACAGTATGGAGATTCCTCAAAAATCAAGGATAGAACTACCATATGATCCAGCTATTCCACTGTTGGGTATTTCTCCAAAGAACTTCAAAACACCAATCTGCAAAGGTACATGCACCCATGTGTTCATTGCAGCCTTATTCACGATAGCCAAGACTTGGAAGCAACCTAAGTGCCCATCAAGGGACGAATGGATAAAGAAGCTGTGGTATATATACACAATGGAATACTACTCAGCCATAAGAAACGACGAAATCCAGCCATTTGTGACAACATGGATGGACATTGAGGGTATAATGCAAAGTGAAATAAGTCAGAGGGAGAAGGTCAAATACCGTATGATTTCCTTCATTAAGTAGTAGATAATAACAACAATAAACAAACACATAGGGACAGAGATTGGATTGGTGGTTACCAGAGGGGAAGGGGGGAGGGAGGAGGGTGAAAGGGATAATTCGGCACATGTGTGTGGTGATGGGTTGTAATTAGTATTTTGGTGGTGAACATGATGTAGTCCATGCAGAAATAGAAGTACAATGATGTACACCTGAAATTTTTACAATGTTATAAACCAATGTTACTGCAATAAACAAAAAATTAAAAAAAAAAAAAAAAAAAATCCAGAATTTAAAGTCTAGATCATTGCTTCACAATCCTGAATGTGCTCATGACCACCCGGAAACACTGTTAACATGAAAACTCTGATTCAGTAGGTTTATGTTGTTTTGAAGTTTCTATATTTCAAACAAAGTCCCAGGGTTTGTGGAGCTGTAGCCTAGACTTACTGATTTTCTTGAAATAAGAATGTAAAATGTCCATGAAAGTAATAAATATATCAATGATACAATAAATTCATTGACAGAACCTACCAATTAAAAAGATATGCATTGATAACTTGGATAAAAAGCCAAAATCCATAGAGAAAGGATTTCCATAAGGAACACCTGTTAGGGCATGTGAAAGTCAAAAGTAAAATATTTGGAGGAAAGACTTATCAGGAAAACTCTAATAAAAATACAAATAATATCTACAATAATATTAGATTAAACAAAATTTAAGGCAAAATATATTGGGCTGGAGAGAGTCATTACATAAAGGAAAGGTTTATTTCACCAAGGAATTATAGCAATTTGAAATATATATTCAACTATACAATAGTTTCTATATATATATGCAGTGAAATTAGATAATACTATGTGGGTGTATTTGCCACTATAGTGCGGTATTTCAACACTTCTGTCTTGATTATTAATACATCATATAAAAAATAACACAGCTGGGTATAAAAAGTATAAACCACACAATTAACGAGCTTGATTTAATAGATACATATCTGTTTGGCATTATGGTCAAAATTTTCTATGTAGATATTTATTAGGGAATACATGATTTTCCCAAGCTCGTATGAAACATAGAAAACTGATAAACATAGAATTTCTGAAAAGTTTCAGACCTTGTGATCTCTATCCTTGACACAATATTGTTAGAAAAAAATGAATGACAAATAAACACGTAAATCTCTATGAAAAAATTAAACACAGAATAATTTTATAATTAAATTGAAAAATTACAATAAAAATTTAAAAATAAAAATGTAATTATAGACAAAATGCTTAATATAAAAACCTATAAGATGGTGCAAATGTGAAGGAGATTTGTAACCTAAAATTATAATATTTAAAAAGGAGAAAATCTCAAAATTGATAACCTAGTCATTCATCCTAAAATAGAAAATGATCAACAGCATCAAACCAAATAAAGTAGAAGAAAATAAGTGAGAAGGGCAAGAGCACAAGAGTGGAAAACAAATCTATAATACCAACAAAATATATTATGAATGAAATGAATAATATATTTATAAAGGAAAGATTAAAAGAATGATAAGAGATACTTTCAACAATTTTTAATGGAGAATTCTGAAAATTAACATAAAATGTATAAAATCACATAAAAAATAAGAAAATGAAATGTATAGAAATTCAATAAAATAAATAAGATTTCTAAACAATTCTATAAATACTAAAGACATTAAAGCCATTGTGATCTATGTACCACAGAGCAAAGAGCCTCATTCTTGTATGAGTGAGTTATACCAGACAATAAAGGCAAAAATCATCCAAATATTCACAGATACTTGCAGATAATAAAAAAGATGAAATATTTTCTCCAACTCAGACTGCAAAACCAGCATAATCCTGAGGCAGGATACCAAAAGCAGGACAGTCTTACAAGAATATATGTACATAGACCAAGTCAAATACCAACAAATTGAATCCAACATCATATAAAAAGCAACCAAGGTGAAATATAACATACTATCACAGACAATTTAATATATTAAAAAATTCATAGACATATTTGTCATTTTAACAAAGTAAAAGTAATAGACATAAATTAACTAAATAGATGCAAAATGAATTTGCATTTAACAAATTCAACATTGCATCATGATTAAAAATACACAACTGACAAAAAATTAATAAACAAAATCCTCTTGACAAACTCATACTGCAAGGAATATCATTACTTAACCAGATAAACAGTAATGTATTAGTCAGGGTTCTCTAGATTTATTTTATTTATAAAAATTATATATATATTTATATATATTTTAGAGAGAGAGATAGGGAGAAACAGAGACATTTTAAGGAATTGACTTCCCCAATTTTGGAGTCTGGCAAGTCCAAAATCTGCAGGGTACAGTAGCTTGGCAGGCTGAAGACCCAGAGAAGAGTTGTTGCAGCTTGAGTCTAAGGCAGTCTATTGGCAGAAGCCCGTTTCCTTTGGAGAGATCAGTCTTTTTTCCCTTAAGGGCCTCAACTGATTGGATGAAGCCCACCCACATTAGAGAAAGTAATCTGCTTTTTTTATTGTCTACTAATTAAAATTTCAAGCTCATCTAAAAAATATCTTTACAGCAACATTCAGATATATTTGACCAAATATCTGAGTACTGTAGCCTAGCCAAAAAAATTGGCTGTCGCCTGATACAAAAAATTAACTATCACAAGTCTACCTTTGTCAATTTAGCACCCATACACATCTCCTTAAACCATACTTAATATCCAAATAAAGGCAGTGACAAGACTATTCTTCTATTTAACATGACTTAAATATACTTCATACAAACAAAAATACATTTACCTTTTCCTCAGAAGACGACAGAAAGTTCTGGGGTTATGTTCACTGTTCTTGACATCCTGTAACACAATTAGTGTTATGTTAGGTTAAAAATACCTAAATACTATGAATAAAGCCAATACATCTTATGTTGTATGAGAGGAAAACAAGAGAGGAAAGAAAACACAGATACAACACCAATCTTGCAATTCTGGAATCACTCCTATTTGGTCATGGTATATAGCACTATTGATATAGTTTTGGATTTGCTAGTATTTTGTTGAGAATGTGGACATCTATAATCATAATGAACATCGATGTATAGTTTGCTTTTCTTGTGATATCTTCATATAGTTTTGGCATCATAATTATACTCGCCTCATTCAATGAATGGGGAGATAATGCCTCCTCTTTTCATTATTGAGTTTGTGGAAGATTTTATTAATTCTTCCTATAAGTTTAATAGACTACATCAGTGAAGTGATCTCAGCCTGAGATTTCCTTTGTGGGAATTTAAAAATTCCTAGTTCAATCGATGTACTTGATAAAAGTCTCTTTAGGAGTGACATCACTGAAAATGTTGGAGTAGGGAACTCCAAAACTCTGTTCTCCCACAGAAACAGGAAAAAAAAATCTTTAAAACCATCCAAATCAAATTTATCAACTCTAAAAAACAAGCAAAATGTTACAGTAACAAGGTGGACACTTAATCAGATGACTGAAAAAGGAAGGAAAGTTTTGTAGTATATTAACACATCCTTGCCCCACATTCTCCTCTTCATGATTGCAGTCCTGAAGAGAGCATCTTACATCCCTGATGTGGGTTTCTGGTTTGAGGGGGCAGAGTTCACATTACTCTCAAGAAATTGAGTTTGTGTGTATTGACCTATCTGAAGGACCCCTGATGTACTGGTGCAAGAGGCCTGTCTTTGTTTCACCTAATTCAGAACTCTCTTAGGTTTGAGAAGTAGCTATTAGGAGAATGTTCTTTGAAAACATTGAAAGGCAAACTATCAAGGTGCTGCTACCTGGGGGAAAAGATAACAGTGGAAGAAAACATAGATATAAAGTCCCCAGAGAAAAAGCTGGGAGTGAGATATGTAGATAATAGTGTCCTTTAGAAGCTAATGTACATAACAGGAAATCCAGAAAGCCATTGCTAGCCAGGGCAGGATGCATGCTCAGAAAAGACCTGAGAAAACCTTAAGCTTTTATCTTAGGCTGATATTTAGACTCACTGTAATCAGAAATTGAAAGCTAAGGTGGAATAATAAATGGCATAGGTAAGCATTGAGAGTGTCCAAATAGAGAGCCAATCTGAAAATACTAAGAGAGTGGTTCTTTTTTTGGCTCCAGATATTTAAGGACATCTCTGTTAAGCCACTAGCTGACCACTGAGATAACAAAACAGAGACTTCAGAGACCACACATGACAAAGAATCAGTCTTTACCAAAGTAGTTTAGAAAAATCACCAATCGATGATACCCCACAGCAAACAACAAGAACTAATCCTGAAGAGAAGGCAGAACCTACATCCAGAGGCACCAAAATATAATATTCAAATTGTACAGTTTATTAAAACTTCGAAGCATACAAAAATCCATGGCCCATTTGCAGGAAAAGAAATAACAGTAAATATTCATGATGAAGCATAGACATTGGACATACTAGACAAAGACTTTCAGTCAACTGCCATAAATATGCTCAAAGAGATAAAGAAAACAATGGACAAAAAGCCAGAGGAAATGTAGAGAATATTTCAACAAAGAGGGAATATAAAAAAGAGAAATAAATTATAAAAAGGAAGCTATTAGAAATTATAGCACTTAAAATACAATAACAGAAAAAATCCTACAGGGGTTCAAAACATATTTGAACAAACAGCAGAAAAAATCGGAGAACTTGAAAATAGACCTATTGAGCTTGTTCAGCCTGATAGGATGAAATAAAAAAAAGAATGATGTAAACAGATGTTACAAGACCTGTGAGACATCTCTAGTATACCACCCTACTCATAATGGGAATCCCAAAGAGAGAGGAGACAGAGAAAGATACAGAAAGGAAATGTAGAAAATATAAATGGAAACCACCTAAATAGACTGAAAGATGTGTCTTCACTTTGAAAAAGCCTAACAAACCTAGGAGAAACCTAAAGTGATCACATTTTAATGAAAGTATCAAAAGCCTAACAAAATCTTGAAAACAGCAAGGGAGAAGTAATTCATCAAATACAAGGATCTTTAATAAGATTAAATCCAATTTTTCCTGGGAATCCATGGAAATCAGAAATATATGGGATGATATATTTAAAGTGCTGAATAAAACTGTCAAATCAAGAATTCTATGTCTTAGCAAACAATACTTCAAAGATGAAGAAATTAAGATATTCACAGTTAAGCAAAAGCTGAGGGAGTTCATCACTAGTCATCCTGCTTACAAGCAATGCTAAAGGTAGTCCTGTGGGTTGAAATTAAAAGGAAAATACCACCTAGTAAATTGAAACCATATTAAAAAAAACAGCACTGTTAAGTGTATTAACAAATATAAATATAGGTAAACATAAAGCCAGTCTTATTGAATATTTACTATTTGATCCATGTGTTTTTAAAATACAAATGCATAAAATTAACTATAAATCTATGTTCACGGGCACACAATATGTAAAGATGTAACTATGTTTTAAAAGGGGGGGGGACACAACTATATAGGAGCAGAGTTTTCATATACTAATGGAGCTCAGTTGTTATAATTCAAACTAAATTGTTAAAAATTTAAGATGATAATTTAAATTTTCTGGGTTAAACAATAAATAAATAAATAATTTACAAAAAGAAATTGTGAAGGAAATAAAAGTGATATACCACAATACTTACACAAAATAAGGCAATTATGGAGAAATTGAGGAAGGAAAAATACATGATATATAGAAAAACCCCAGCAAAATAGCAGACACGTCTTTCCTTATTAGCAATTACTTTAGATGTAAACAGAGTAAATTATCCAATTAATCCATTTATTGGATTAGGCAGAGACTGATAGAATGGATAAAAATTTAAAACCTGACTCTAATATGTGCTTTCTACAAGAAACTAACATTGGATCCAAAGATACAAATAGATGAAAGTGAAAGAATGGAAAAAGGTATTTCATTCACATGATTACCAAAAGACCTCACAATATCAAAGGAAATAGACTTTGATCAAAAAAATTATCACATAAGACAAAGAAAAACTTTATATATGTTAAAATAGTAAATCCATCAAAAAGATAAAACAATTAAAAACATATATGCACCTAACAAGAAAACCCCAAATATATATAAAGCTAAAAATTGACAGAAATTAAAGAAAATACACACAGTTTTACAATCATAGTTGGAAACTTCAACACCACATTTTCAATAGTGGACACAGAATATCAATTAAAAAAATAGAGGATATTAACAAACTATACACCAATTAGTCCAACTTGACATACAGAAAAGACACTCAAAACTAGTAAAGTAAATATTCTTTGTGCACATGGAATATGTTAAGGCCACAAAAAAGTCTCAATACATTTTTTGAAAATTTAAATCATGATGGGGCCAGCCCAAGTGGCCTAGTGGTTAAGTTTGGCATGCTCTGCTTTGGTGGCCCAAGTTCAGTTCCCAGGCATGACCCTACACCACTCGTGGCCATGATCTGGTGGTGACCCATTTACAAACTAGAGGAAGATTGGCAACAGATGTGAGCTCAGGGTGAATCTTCCTCAGCAATAAAAAGGGAGATTGGCAACAGATGTTAGCTCAGCACGAATCTTCCTCGGGGGAAAAAAATTGAAATCATGCAAGTTATCTTCTCTGATCATTATGGAATGAAACTAGAAATTAATGAGTGAAATAAAACTGAAAAATTAACAAATATGTGGAAATTAAATAGTACGTACACAAATACCAATGAATCAAAGAAGAAACCCAAGGGAAATGAGAAAATTCTGTAGATGAATGAAAACAAAACACAACAAACCAAAATGTATCAAATGCAGGGAAAGGAGTTTTCAGTGGGAAATTTATAATTTACCACCTAAATTAAAAAAGAAAAAAGATTTCAAACAATAACTTATCATTATACCTTAAGGAAGTAGACAAAGAAGAACAAACTGAAGCCAAACTCAGCAGTAGAAAAGAAATAATAAATATTAAGGAAAAGATAAATGACAAAGAAAAGAAAAACAATAGAAAAAAATCATTGACACCAAAATTTGGTTCTTGAAAGATTAACAAAATTGACAAAGCTTTAGCTATGCTGTCTAAGAGAAAAAGAGAGAAAACTCACATCTTAAATTCAGAAATGAATATGAGAACATTATTTCTGACTTTACAGAAATAAAAAGGATTAAAAGAGAAACCTATGAACAATTGCATGTAAAAAATTAAATAATCTAGATGGATAAATGCCTAGAAACACACAAACTACCAAAACCAACTCAGGAAGAAATAAAAAATTTGCGTAGGCTTATGGGTAACCAAAACAACCAATAAAGAAAATCCCAGGATGAGATGGATTCACTAGTGAATTCTACCAAAATTTAAAGAAGAATTAACACCAATCTTTTCCAGACTTTTTCAAAAATAGATGAGAGAACGCTTCTTAACTCTATGTGGCCTTCATTGACCTGACACCAAAGCCAGACAAAAACATAAGAAAAAGCAGATATCCATATCCCCTATGAAAAATTCTTCAACAAAATACTGCCAAAACAAATGCAGCTACATATATACATATCATGAACACATAGGATTAGTCCCAGGAATGGAAGGGTGGTTTCATATACAAAATTCAATCAGTGTAATATGTCATATTATTAAAAAGAAGTAAAAAATATGTGATCATCCCAATTAATGCAGAGAGAGCATTCAACAAATCCCACGTCCTTTCAAAATTAAAAAACTCAACAAAAATTAGGAGTAGAAGAAACTAACTCAATATGAAAAAGTACATTCACGAGAAACATGAACTAACATCATACTCAATGGTAGAAGTTGAAAGCTTTTCCCCTAAGGTTAGGAACAAAAATAGGATGCTCACTTTCATGGCTTCTATCCAATATTGTATTGGAAGTTCTAGGCAGAATGATTAGGCAAGAAAAATAAATAAAAGGCATACAATTGAAAAAAGAACTAAAATTTTCTCTATTCACAGATGGCATGATCTTATATATAGAGAATCCTAAATAATCCACAAAAAATCTACTAGAGGTAATATGTGAATTCAGCAAAATTGTAGGACACAAAGTCAACACGCAAAAATTAGTTGCCTTCTATACACTACAAATGCAAAATCCAGAGAAGAAATGAAGAAAACGGTTTCATTTATGAGACTATCCAAAAGAATAAAATACTTAAAAATAGTTTTAACTAAATGGGTGCAAAATGTGTTCACAGAAAATTACAAAATATTGTAGAAAGATTTTTAAAAAGATGTAAATAAATCAAAAGACATTCATATTCATCAGTTGGAAAGCAATATTGTTAACATGCCAATACACCCTAATATGATTTTAATGGTTATATATTTGTATAAATATAGCCCAACTCAATTGGGCTATAATATTCAGTTATTCAGTCAAACACTAATCTAGGCACTGCCAGGAAGGGATTTTGTAGATGTGCCTAACATCCGCAATCAACTGACTTTAAGAAAAGGAGATTATCTTTAACAGTATGTGGGGGCCTTAGCCAATCATTTGAAAGTCCTTAAGAGCAAATCTAAAGTTTCTCTAAGGAAGAGGAAATTCTATCTGTGAGCTATATCACCAGCATTATCAGTTCCTACCCAAAGTCTCCAGCCTACAAATATGCACTACAGATTTTGGATTTACCCAACTAGACTCACAATCATTTACGCCAATCCATAATTATGTATTTATCCATATATATCCTACCACTTGTTTCTGAGGTAGAACTCTAACTTATAGAGTGATCAAAAGATTCAATGCAATATCTATCAAAATAACAATGCTCCTCTTTTGGGGGCCAGAAATAGAAAGGCAGATCTGAAAATTCATATGGAATTGCAAGGGATCTCAAATAGCTAAAACAAACTCCAGAAAGAAAAAAAAGTTAGAGGATTCACACTTCTTGATTTGAAAACTTACTGCAAAGCTTCAAATAAGTATTATTTCAATAAGGAAATGATACTTTATTTAAAAAATGGTGCTGGGACAACTGGATATTCACATGCAAAAGAAGGTGGTTAGATCTTTTCTTCATGCTATATACAAAAATTAATGTAAAATGGATCAACAACCTAAATATGATGGAAAATCATGAAACTCAGAAGAAAACATAGGAGAAATTTTTATGATCTAGGATATAGCAATAGATTCTTAGATATGTCATCAAAAGCACAAGCAACAAAATAAAAAAGTGGATAAATTAGATTTTATCAAAATTAGAACTTTTTGTATACCAAAGGACACTATCAAAATACAGAAAATACAGTTCAAAGGAAGCAAATATTGATAACATATATATCTGAGAAAGTTCTAATGTGCAGAATATTTGTAGAACTCTTGCAACTCTTACTTAACAAAAAGCAAATGACCTAATCAAAATATGAATGGATGCTTTTACAAAGAAGATATACAAATGATCCAAAAGCACCAGAAAGGATTCTCAACCTTATAGTCATTAGGGAAATGGAAGCACAGTCGTAATAAGATACCACTTCACATCCACTAGGATTACTATTAAAAAACCAAAAACAAAACAGAAAACAAGTGTTAGTGAGAATGTGGAGAAATCGCAACCCTAAATACATTGCTGATACATGAAATGGTGCAGCTGCTGTTTAAAACAGTTGAAAACAGTTTGGCTGTTCCTCAAAAGTCTAACATAAATTTACCATCCTACCCAGCAATTTCACTCCTAGATACACACCCAAATTGAAAACTGATGTTGAAACAAAAACTTGTACCAAATTTTTGTAGCACACTGTTCAACAGGTTGAAACAACCCACATGTCCATCAATTAGTGATTGTTAAACAAAATGTGTGGTATATCCATATGTTATGGGTTTAATTTTGTCCTTAAAAAGTTATGTTGAAGTTCTAAACCCCGGTACTTCAGAATGTGATCTTATTTGGAAATAGGGTCCCTACAGACATAATCAAGTTAAAATTTGATAAATAAAATAAAATCAAGTTAAAATGGTTTACTGTGGGCTTTAATCCAATAGGACTGTTGTCTTTATAAAAAGAGGAAATTTGGACTCAGAGACAGACTTGCACAGAGGGAAGAAGGTGCGAAGATACATAGACAGAAGATGACTATGTGACTAGTAATACATTTACGAGTCAAGGCAAGCCAAGCATTGCTAGAAAACAACAGAAGCTAGAAAGAGTCAAAGAAAGACTCTTCTCTAGGGATGTCAGAGAAAACATGGCCCTGCCAACATCTTGATTTTGGACTTCATGTCTCCAGAACTATAAAAGAATAAATTTCTGTTGTTTTAAGTCACAGAGTTTCTGGTACTTTGTTACGGCTGCCCTAGGAAATGAACACATCATACAATGGAATATTTTTCAGCCATTAAAAGGAATAAAATACTGGTATGTGCTAGGACATGGATGAATGTTGGCAACCTTATGCTCAGAGGAAGAATCCAGAAACAAAGACTACCCATTTTATGATTCCATTTGAAAGAAATATCCAGAATAGGAAAATCATAGAGACAGAAAGCAGATTAGTGGTTAAATGGGCTGCTTAATGGTTATGAGATTTCCTTTTTGGGTGATTAAAATGTTCTGAAACTAGATAGTCATGATGGTTGCACAATATTGTGTACGTACTTATGCCACTGAATTGGACACCCAAAAGTGGCTAAATGCTAAATTTTATGTTATCTGTATTTTACTACGATTAAAAACAGAAACTCTACAAAGGGATCCTGAACCCAATTCCAGTGTGTGTGTGTGTTGTGTGTGTGTTTGTATATGTGTGTGTGTGTAGGCTTCCCCCACCAACAAACAGTTCTTGGATGCTAGCAGGTTGACTGAGAATTCTACTCAATTCTGATACTACATACCTGGAGATAGAATCAGATTCCACAGGTAAAGGGCTTAGTCCCACAAAAGTACACTTCCACTGCAGGTGCCAGCCACAATGCCAGGTTACCCGTGCTTCTCAATGACTGGCTACAAACTGGAGGTTTCAATGACCCCCCTCCAATGCAGGATGCCAATTGCAAGACCAGGTTTTTGCCTGTACTTCTCATCAATTGGCTAGAAATCAGAGATTCCCATGACCACCTCCTTGGGTTTGATTTTGTTATAATGGCTCACAGAACTCAACCACTGTTTACTCACTAGATTACCAATTTGTTACAAAGGAAAATAAAAGATATAAATCAAAAGCCAGATGAAGAGATACAGAGGGCAAGATCCTGAAGAAAGGAACTTCTGTCCTCTTGCAGCTTGGTGCCTGGCAAGAGGGCACATGAAAGTGTTCTGGTTCCCCTAGTGGAATGTCTCTGAAAAAGGGGTGACAAGCTGTTCTGTTGGGTTTTTATGGAGGGTTCATTATGTCATCCTGATTAATTAAATCATTGGCCATTGGCAATTGATTCAAGACTCACACCCCTGAATTGATTCAGTCCCATCAGGGGGTGGGACTGAAAGTTCAAACCTCTGATCACAAGGCTGATTCTTCTGACAACCAGATTCCATCCTAGGATGGGGTCCAAAATATCTTCATTAACACAAACAAGAAATTCCAAGTGTTTTGGGTGCTGTGAGCCGAGAACCGTGGATGAAGAGCACCTCTGAATGACCAAAGATATATTTCTTATAAATTACAATACTGCAGCTCTTTAGATTTTTTGAATATTTCTTGTTTGTAGGAATTCTTCCATTTCATGTTGGTTGTCTAAAGTGTTGTCATCTATTTGTTCATTTTATTCTCTTATAATCCTTTTTGTTTATCTAATATTGGCAATGAGGTCTACACTTTTATTTCTGGTTTTATTAATTCGAGAGTACTCATTTTCTTGGCTAATCCAGCACAAACATCAACTATGTTGATATTCAAGGTAGCAACTTTTGGTTTCATTCAAATGTTTTCTAATGCACATTTCACTTATTTCAACTTTTATTTTTATAGTTTTCTGCTTTTGCTTCAGTTTAATTTGCTCTTGTTTTTCCAATTTCTTAACATAGACTCTAGGTTTTCAATTTAAGACCTTTTAATATAAGAAATTAATGCTATAAGTTACCCTCTAAGCACTGCTTTCCTTGCAACCCATAAGCTTTGATATGTTGGGCTTTTGTTTACATTCATCTCATAATATTTTCTAATTTACACTGTGAGTTATTCTTTGACAACTTGTTATGTAGGAATATGTTGTTTAGTTTTTACATATTTGTGAACTTCTCCAATTTATTTTGGTTTTGATTTTTAATTTAATTCCAACATGGTCCAAGTATGTGTTTTATGAAATTTCAAATTTTAAAATTTTATTACAGCTTGATTTATGGCCTATTCAATGGCCAATCACAGAAAAATTTTCATGGACACTAGAGCAGAAATGTACTCTGCTGCTGTAGAATAGTATATCTGATTTTTTAGGTTTAGTTGGTTTACAGTGTCATTTATACCTTCTATTTCATTGTTGATCTTCTGTCTAGTCCTATGCATTACTGAAAGAGGGATATTGATGTCTCCAACAATTATTTTTGAATTGTCTCTTTTTTCTTCCAGTTCTGTTGCTTTTGCCTTCAAGTACTTTTAGGCTCTATTGTTATGTGTATATATGATTATAATTGTTATGTGTTCCTAATGGAGTCAGATATTTATCAGTATAAAATATCAGTCTTTGTCCTAGTGATAAATTTTGTCTTAAAATCTTTTTTGTCTGATACTAACATAGCCAATGCGCCTATCTCTGGTTACTGTTTGCATGGTATATCTTTTGTCTAAAAAAAATTATTTTATTGAGGTAATATGGGTTTCCAGCATTGTGTAATTTCAGGTGTACATTATTATATATCAGTTTTTGTATAGACTGCATCGTGCATGGTATATCTTTTTCTATCATATTACTTTCAAGCTATTTGTGTCTTTGGTTTAAACTGTGTCTCTTGTATACAGTATAGGGGTGGGTTATACCCATTCTGTCAATCATTGTAATTTTATTCAAGAGTTAAAACCATATAAGTTTAATATATTTACCAATATATTCAAAAGGTATTATTTTTGTCTACATTTTGCTTTTTTTGTTCTGGATATCTTATGAGTTTTTTTGTTGTTGTTGTTCTCCTAATAAGTTTCGCTGTTTTATTTTGTATTAAATAGATATGTTTTGGTGTACTATTTTAATTTCATTCATTTTTTCTTGCTATATTTGTGATTATTTTTCTTGTGGTTACCCTGGAATTACAGTTAATATTTTAATTTAAAGTAATCAGTTTGGACTTAAGCCAAGTTAATATCAATAGTATAGAATAACGTTGCTTCTCTCTCCTAGCAGAAAGATCTGTTCACATATGCCCACTTGCCTTAATTTTGTATATCATTAAATAGAAGCCTATCAATTCATTTTTATTAAAAAATATTTTTGTTAAACAAACTTTATTTGTTATTAATAATTGTGGTAAAATACCCACAACACAAATGTTACCATCTCAATAATTTTTAAGTGTATAGTTCAGTAATTTTGAGGATAATCACACTATAGTGCAACCAATAAACTCATTTTTATAATTATTTCTTTATATAGCTGTCTTTTATTTCAGATGAGAAACGAAAAGAGTTACAAACAAAATTTATTTATATTTTCTTTATTGTTTACCAATGTAGTGTCTATACTGGTGCTGTTATTTCTTCAGGTGGATTAGAGATATTTCTATTTTACTTCAATTTATTACTTCCATTAGTACCACTTGTAGCACAGAAATTGAAAGAAAAAGTGTCTTGGTTTTTATCTGGGAATGTCTTAATTTCTCCTTTATTTATTTATTTGTTTAATTATTATTATTTATTTATTTTGGTGAGGAAGATTGTCCCTGAGCTAACATCTGTGCCAACCCTTCTCTATTTTGTATGTGGGATGCCAATACAGCATGGCTTGATGAGTGGTGTATAGGTCCATGTCCAGGATCTAAACCCGTAAACCCCAGGCTGCTGAAGTGAAACATGCAAATTTAACCACTATGCCACCAGGCCAGCCCCAATTTCTCCTTTATTTTTGAGGGCTATTTTTCTATATAGAAAATTCTTTTTTTTATTTCACATTTTGATATTTTACTCCACTGCCTTGTGGGTCTCCTTTTTTCTGAGGAGAAATTCTGAGGGAAATTTAAGCTAATTGAGGATCTCTTACACGTAATGAGTCATTTTTCTTTACTTGCTCTGTTCAAGATTGTCTCTTTTTTCTTGGCAGAATACTACAGATACTACAAAGTTTCCATGTACACTGCCCCCAGTTTAATCTGTTATTTATTTGTTTGCTTGTTTTACAATTAATGAACCAGTATTGACATATTGCTATTAACTAAAGCCTGTAGTTTACTTACATTTCCTCAGGATTGTGTGTGTGTGTGAGTTTTTCTTTTCTTTTTGGCTTTTTTTCCTTAATGCCTTTTTTCTCTTTTCAGGTCCTATCCAGGATACCACATTACATTTACTTATCACATATCCTTGGGCTCTTCTTGGCTTGGGTTCCTCAGCCATTTCTACAAAAAGCCCAGGTTCCTTTTATTAGCAAATGGTGTTAGAAACCCAAGTCTAGGCATGTTTGACAGTTTCTCAGGCTTTCCTTGTTGCTAATAACATGGACAGCTTTGACTAGTACTGACAAGTGTTTTGTAAAATGTTTCAAATTTGGATTTTTACAGTGTTTTTCTTATTCTAAGACTAGTATTAAGGTTTTTGAGAGAAGGCCCCCCAAAAAAGTAAATTGCCATTCTTATCCCATCCTTTCAAAGGTATATAATGTCAACATCATTTTGACTTTTGATTTTGACTTGATTATCTGACTAATGTAGTGTTTGTTAGATTTCTCCAATATTAAGTTACTTTTACTATCAGACCATATTCAAGGAATGGGGAGTTATGGTCCCTCTCTTTGAGAGTAGAATATCAATGTAAATTATTTAGAATTCTTTGGAACAGCCTTGTCTCTTCTCCTATTGATTAATTTAAATAATCATTTATTTATGTCAATATAGACTCAGAGGTATTTATTTTATACATTTAGTTATAATTCAATAATACTTTATTGTGTTTTTCATGTTATTCCAGCTTTGGCCATTGGGACATTTTCTAGGGAGCTCATGTGCCCTGATGGATATATCTTCATCAATGTGAAGACTTTTTGTGAGCACTTGCTTACTTTCTGATACTACAACATGCTCCAACTTAATCCTTCCCCCGTGTTAGAATCAGGCATTTCTACCAGAAACTCTGGTCCCCTTTATTACAGAATGGTATTAGAAACCATGGCCTGGACACTATGTGTGCTTATTGCTCCTATGGTATTATTGCTTTTAAGTTCTTACCAGTGAAAGGGAAAGGAAAAATATGTGTATACTAAATTGTGTATATACTCATACTTGTAAATATTTTGATATGTAATCATCTATATGTATATTAAGCTAAACATGAGTCCATACTAACCTCCAATGCTGATCTAATACCACAAGCATCATTCTGGTGTCCTTACCTTGCTTATCTGTAATCTCCCCTTTCAACACTGAGAAACTAGGTTCACTCTATCTGCCATCCATTTGCTTGTTTTTTCAAATCCACTGCAGCTGTTTAATAGTATAAGAATTATTAACTAGTCCTCCCATGAATAATAACTTTATCAACTAGTGTACTGGACTTATCTGAAGTTCCTTTTGCCTCTGGTCTTACAGGTTCATCTCATCTCCCAAGTTAATGAAGACAGCAGTTTATCCTTTCATTCCCTTCAGTGAGGTTATATCAGACAGTGGTAATACAACTGTATTTCTTGTCATATTCTGAATTCTTTCTTGGGATCCCTCTTCCTTCTAAATAATTTAAAAATTATTTGTATGCATTAATGTTTAACCTTTATACTATAAATTTCTAAGGATTTTGAATATTATATTGAGTTATAGGAGTTCATATGTATTTTCAAATTTAAGCCCTTATTGGGGTCCGGTCCCGTGGCATAGTGGTTAAGTGCATGCGCTCTGCTACTGGTGGCCCGGGTTCGGATCCTGGGCGTGCACCAATGCACCGCTTCTCTGGCCATGCTGAGGCCGTGTCCCACATACAGCAACTAGAAGGATGTGCAACTATGACATACAACTATCTACTGGGGCTTTGGGGGAAAAAAAAGGGAGGAGGATTGGCAATAGATGTTAGCTCAGAGCCGGTCTTCCTCAGCAAAAAGAGGAGGATTGGCATGGATGTTAGCTCAGGGCTGATCTTCCTCTCTCTCTCTCTCTCACACACACACACACACACACACAACCCTTATTGGCTATATGGTCTGAAAATTTTTTCTCCCATTTCTTAGGTTGCCTTTTGATTTTGTTGATTGTTACCTTTATGTACAAAGATTTTTTAGTTAAATATAGTCTCACTTGTTTATTTTGACTTTTGTTGCTGTGCTTTTGGTGTCAAATCCAAACATCATTGCCAAGACCAATGTCAGAACTTTTCCCCTATGTTATTGAGGTAACATTGATTTATAACATTTTATAAATTTCAGGTGTACATCATTGCATTTTGACTTCTGTATAGGCTATGTCAAGTTCACCACCAAAAGTCTAGTTGACATCTGTCACTATACACATGTGCCCCTTTACACATTTTGCCCTCCCCCTATGCCTTTCCCCTCTGGTAACCACCAATCTGTTCTCCTTATTTAGGTGGTTGTTTGTTTATCTTCCACATATGAGTCAAATCCAATGGTAATTGTCTTTCTCTATCTGACTCATTTTGCTTAGCATAATACTCTCAAGGCTTGTCCATGTTGTGACAAATGGCAAGATTTCAATTTTTTTTTTTTTTTTTTTTTAGTGTCTTAATAGTATTGCATTGTGTATATATACCACATCTTCTTTCTGTTCATCCATTGAGGGTGCTTAGATTTCTTCCAAGTCTGGGCTATTATGAATAATGCTGCAATGAACCTACAGGTGCATATGTCCTTTTGAACAAGTGTTTTCATATTCTTTGAATAAATGCCCAGAATTGGAACCACTGGTAGTTCTATTTTCAATGTTTTGAGGAGTCTCTGTGCTGTTTTCCATAGTGGCTGCACCAGTTTACATTCTCACCAGCAGTGTATGAGTGTTCCCTTTTCTCCATATCCTCTCCAACACTGGTTCTTTCTTGTCTTTTTACTACTAGCCATTCTGATGGATATGAGTGATATCTCATTATAGTTTTGATTTGCATTTCCCCATAATTAATAATGTTGAAATTCTTTTCATGTGCCTGTTGACCATCTGTGTATCTTCTTTGGAAAAAGTGTCTGTTCAGATAATCTGCCCATTTTTAATTGGGTTGTTTCTTTATTGTTGAGTTGTATGAGTTCTTTATATTTTTTGGATGTTAACCCATTATATATATGATTTGCAAGTATCTACTCCCACTTTGTAGGTTGTCTTTTTATTTTGTTGACAATTTCCTTTGCTGTGCAGAAGACTTTTAGTTTGATTTAGTCTCATTTGGTTATTTTTTCTTTCATTTCTCTTGCCTGGGGAGACATAGTCTCCTCTCTCCCCAAAAACATACTGCTAAGACCGATGTGATAGAGGATACTGCATATGTTTTCTTCCAGAATTTTTATGGTTTCAGGTCTTATGTTCAAATCTTTAATCCATTTTGAGTTGATTTTTGTGTATGGTGTAAGATAATGGTCTACTTTCATTCTTTTGCATGTGGCTGTCCTGTTTTCCCAACACCATTTATTGAAGAGACTTTCCTTTCTCCATTGTGTGTTCTTGGCTCCTTTGTCAAGGAATAAGTGTCCATAGATGTGTGGTTTTATTTCTGGGCTTTCGATTCTATTCCATTGATCTATGTGTCTGTTTTTGTGCCAATACCATGCTGTTTTGATTATTATAGCCTGTGATATATTTTGAATTCAGGAAGTGTAATACCTCCAGCTTTGTTCATTTTCTTCAGGATCATTTTGGCTATTCAGGGTCTTTCGTTGTTCCACCTAGATTTTAGGATTCTTTATTCTATTTCCATAAAGAATGTTGTTAAGATTCTGATTGAGATTGCATTGAATCGGTAGATTGCTTTAGGTAATATGGAATTTTAACTATGGTAATTTTTCCAGTCCATGAGCACAGAATGTCTTTCCATTTCATTATGTCTTTTTCAATTTCTTTCAATAATGTCTTACAGTTTTCAGCGTAGGTATAGGTCTTGCACCTCCTTGGTTAAATTTATTCCTAGATATTTTATTCTTTTTGTTGAGATTGTAAATGGGATCGTATTCTTGATTATTCTTTCTGTTGGTTTGTGTTTAGTGTACAGAAATGCAACAGATTTTTATATGTTGGTTTTGTGCCCTGCAAGTTTACTGTATTTGTTAATTATTTCTAATAGGATTTGGTGGCTTCTTTAGGGATTCTTTATATAGAATCATGTCATCCTCAAATAGTGACAATTTTACTTATTCCTTTCCAAATTGTATGCTTTTTTTTTTTTTGGTGAGGAAGATTGTCCCTGAGCTAACACCTGTTGCCAATCTTCCGCATTTTGCTTGAGGAAGATTGTTGCTGAGCTAACTATTGTGCCAGTCTTCCTCTACTATGTATGTGGAGTGTTGCCACAGCGTGGCTTGAAGAGCAGTGTGTAGGTCCGTACCTGGAATCCAAACATGCAAACTCCAGGCTGCTGAAGCAGAGCGTGCGAACTTAACCATTATACCACTGGGCTAGCCCCCAAATTGGATGCCTTTTAATTCTCTTTCTTGTCTAGTTGCTGGGGCTAGGACTTCCAGTACTATGTTGAGTAAAAATGGCAAGATTGAGCATCCTTGCCTTGTTCCCATTCTCGGAAGGATAGCTTTTGGTTTTTACTACTGAGTATGATGTTTGCTGTGGGTTTGTTATATATATCCTTTATTAAGTTGAGGTATTTTCCTTCTATACCCACTTTATTGAGAGTTTTTATTAAATGGATGTTGGATCTGGATAAATGCTTTCTCTGCATCTATCAAGATGATGATGTGATTTTTTATTCTTCATTTTGTTAATGTGGTGTATCATATTGATTGATTTGTGGATGCTGAACCATCCCTGCATCCCTGCAATAAATCCCACTTGATCATAGTGTATCATCCTTTTCATGTATTGTTGCATTTGTTTTGTTAATATTTTGTCAAAGACTTTTGAATCTATCTTCATCAGCAATATTGGCTTATGATTTTCCTCTTTTGTGTTGTCTTTGGCTGCATTTGGTATCAGGGTAATGTTGGCCTTGTAAAATGAGTTAGGAAGCAACCTGTCTTCTTCAATTTTTTGGAAGAGTTTGAGAAGGAAAGGTATTAAATCTTCTTGGAATGTTTGGTAGCATTCACCAGAGAAGCTGTCTGATTCTGGACTTTTGTTTTTTTGGGAGGCTTGTGATTACTGTTCTATCTCTTTACTTGTGATTGTTCTACTCAGATTCTCTATTTCTTCTTGATTCAGTTTTGGGAGGTTGTCTGAGTCAAAGAATTTATCCATTTCTTCTAGGTTATCCCATTTGTTGGTGCATATCTTTTCAGAGTATTCTCTTTTAATATTTTGTATTTCTGTAGTATCCATTGTAATTTCTTCTCCTTTGTTTCTGATTTTTATTTATTTGAGCTTTCTGTCTCTTTTTTTAATTAGTCAGGCTAAGAATTTGTCAACTTTGTTTTCAAAGAACTAGCTATTAGTTTCATTGACCCTTTCTATCGTTTTTTAGTCTCTACTTCATTTTTTCCTGCTCTGATTTTTACTTCCTTTCTTCTACTGACTATGTGCTTTGCTTGTTCTTCTTTTTCTAGTTCTTTTAGGTAGTGTTAGATTGTTTATTTGAGATTTTTCTTGTTTCTTGAGGTTGCCCTATACTGCTATAAAAGTCCCTCTTAGTACTGCTTTTGCTGCATGCCATAAGTTTTGGTATGTTGTGTTTTCATTTCCATTTGTCTCCAGGTACTTTTTAAATTTCTTCTTTGATTTCTTCGTTGATCCAATGGTGGCTCAGTAGCATGTTGTTTAGTTTCCACATATTTGTGACTTTTCAACTTTTTTCTTATAGTTGGTTTCTAGTTTCATACCATTGTGGTCAGGAAATTTGCTTGATGTGATTTCAATCTTCTTAAATTTATTGAGGCTTGACTTGTTTCCCAAGATATGGTCTATCTTTGAGAATGTTCCGTGTGCACTTGAGAAGAATGTGTATTCTGCTATTTTCCAATGGAATGTTCTATACACATATCTATCAAGTCCTTCTGGTCCAGTGTTTCCTTTAAGATCACTGTTTCCTTGTTGACCTTCTGTCTCAATGATCTATCCATTGATGTATGTGGGGTGGTAAAGACCCTTACTATTATTGTGTTGCTGTCAATTTCTCCCTTTAGAGCTGTTAATAGTTGCTTTATTTACTTTGGTGCTCCTGTGTTAGGTGCACATATGTTCATAAGTGTTATGTCTTCTTGGTGGAATGTCCCTTTGTCACTATATAATGTCCATCTTTGTCTCTTGTTATCTATTTTGACTGTTTTGTCTGATAATTATGGCTACACCCTCTTTTTTTGATGGCCATTTGATTGGAGTATCATCTTCTATCCATTCACTCTGAGCCTATGCCTGTCATTAGAGCTGAGATTGGTCTCCCTATTGTTGGGTCTTGTTTTTTAGTCCATCCAGCCACTCTATGTCTTTTGGTTGGTGAATTAGTCCATTTACATTTAAAGTGATTATTGATATATGAGGGCTTAATACTACCATTTTACCTTTTGTTTTCTGTTTTTTTCTATATTTCCATTGTTTCTTTTTGCTTATATTTCTGTCTGTCATTTCAGTTTGGTGGTTTTCAGTGATGCTTTTTCAGTTTCTCTTTATGATTTGTGACTCTGCTCTGATTTTTTGTTTTGTGGTTATCAAGAGGATTGTATAAAAGATCACATAGATGAGACAGTCTTTTTCCCTGTAGACTCTTATCTCCATTACTCTATGCAGATTCCATCCTTTTCCTCTTCCTTTTCTATGTTTTTGTCATCACAACTTCTTCTTTGTTGTGTTGCTAATTTGTGACCAAATGGAAGGGGTTATAGTTATTTTTGATGCTTTCCTTCTCGTTTTCCTTTATGTTATAATTGTTTACTAACCTATTCTGATCTTGAGTTGCAATTTTCTCATTCTGTCTGTGCATTTATCACCTTGCTTTATGTTTTGTAAACCTTTGCCTTTTTGTTTCAGTTAGGAGGGCTCTTTCCAACATTTCTTGTAAGCCAGATCTAGTGGTGAGGAACTCCTTCAGCTTTTTGCTTTTTTTTTTCAAGATTAGCCCTGAGCTATAATCTGACGCCAATCCTCCTTTTTTTTTTGCTGAGGAAGATTGGCCCTGGGCTGACATCTGTGCCCATCTTCCTCTACTTTATATGTGGGACTCCTGCCACAACATGGCTGACAAGCGATGCATTAGTCTGTGCCCAGGATCCAAACCTGCGAATCCCAGGCCACTGAAGTGGAGTGCATGAACTTAACTGCTACACCACTGGGTTGGCCCCAAACTCCCTCAGTTTTATTTGTCAAGGAAAGCTTTTGTTTCTCTGTCATATCTGAATAATTTTGCTGGATAGAGCATTAATTTGCTGATAATTTTTGCCTTTCAGTATTTTTAATATATCATTCCACTCTTACCTAGGCTGTAGGGTTTCTGCTGAGAAATCTACTGAAAGCCTGAGGGGAGTTCCTTTGTGGGTTTTATTCCTGCTCTCTGGCTACCCTTACTATTCTTTCCTTGTCATTGACTTTTGACAGTTTTAATATGCCTCGGAGAAGGTTTTTTATGTTCAGATAATTAGGAGTTCCATTAGCTTCATATACTTGTAAATCCAGTTCTTTCTCTAGGTTTGGGAAATTCACAGCAATTATTTTTTTGAATGCATTCTCTTCTTTTTCCCTCTTCTCCTTCTAGGATATGTATTATCCTTATGTTGCTTTTCCTAATTGAGTTGGATATTTCTCATAGAATTTCTTCATTTTTAAACAAATGTTAATTCTCTCTCCTCCTCCACCTGAATCATTTCTAAAATTCTATCTTTGAGCTTGTTATGAGAGGTTCAGGGATTCGATCGGAGACGTAAAAGACACTTTCCACTCCAAACAAATGGACTGAAGGTATATTTTATTATATAGAGGATAGTAAAGGCGACAGTCTGCAAACAGATCCAAATAGGTCAAATATTAAGAGGGAAAAAACATCAGCCCAACTGGAAAGGGAAAACACCCACATCGGCTGAAGAGAAATGACACAAATCAACCGGAAAGAGAAACACCAGGTTGACCGAAAAGAGAACACATCAAATCAATTACTTCATATCAAATCAATTACTTCACATCAAATCAGTTACTCACAACATCCACGCCCCACTACCGGGAGAGCCCTGTCAATCGACGCGGCTGGGCAAGGATCACACGTCCTGGGCAAGGTGTCCCTTCCACAGGTGGAACTCTCACCGGGTCTCAGTCTCTAGCAGTTTTTATACCATCAGTAATTTTCAGAGTAAGCAATTACAGAGTTTGCAGAGCAAGCATTTAGTGTTTCCATGCACAAAATGGTTATCAGTGGCGTATGTGCACTGAGCCCCCTGGCTAACGTCCCAGCCCAGTAGTTGTGTACGTGCATTGTTCTCTTTGGTTATGGTCTCAGCCCGGCAGAGATGGCCAGTCCATTCCGGGCTACGACGTTGCAAGAGCCTTGAAATGTTACAACTTGCAACTCTCTCTGTGGGAGAAAGGCCAGTTCCCGGGAAAAGGTCGGTTCCCACCACACAGAAAGCAGCTTTTATATTTCTTTTTTGTGCTGGTGGCTGTAGGTCAATGGAGCGGCCAAACATGGCTGTACTCATGTCAAGACAGAGCTCACTGATTCTATCTTCCATAGGATCTGCTCTATTTTTAATGTTTTCTACTGTATTTTCCATCTCATTAATTGTGTTATTTATTTTCAGAATTTCTGCCTTTTTTTTTTTTTTTTTTTAGAGTTTCAATCTTTTTGATGAAGTACTCCTTCTGTTCATTAATTTTATTCCTGAGCTCATTGAACTGTCTCTGAGTTTTCTGGTAACTCAATGAATTTCTTCATGACAGCTATTTGAATCTGTCAGATTCTAGTCTTCTGTGATTTCAAGTTTGGTTTCTGGAGAGCTGTCATTCTTTCTGTTCTGCCATGTTGCTGTAGTTCTTCATGGTACTTAATGAGTTGATTCTCTGCTGGCACATTTGTGGTAGTAACCACATTTCTTATTTGGGTAAGGCATTGTTTACTTTGGTTCTGACCTGCTTATTGCTGCATTTGAGAGCCTGCACTTTCCGTTCTACACTGCCTCTTCTAGAGGCATCATCAGTGTCCTCCTTGTGCTGCTTGTAGCTCTGAGGTTGCTGGTGCCTTGCTGCTTACAATGTCACTGCAGTCTCAGGCGTCACTAGTGGGATCACCAGGCTGTGAGGAATTCTGCTGTTTCCAGGGTTTCCTGGGTCTTGTGCACCCCAACTGGCTCTCTGGGGACTCTCCATGGGCTGGGATGCTTCTGCTCTGTGCACCATCTATTCTGCTACTCCCAGGTTGTCTGGGCATGCTGGCTGCACTGCTGCCAAGAGTGCTGGGTTCACAAGTGTCCCATCACTGCCAGGTGCCTGGGAACCCAGGGGCTTGTATGAAGCCCCTGCTTCTAGTAGAGACAGTGTCAGGGGTGCTGCCACTGGGGGCTGGGTCACCAGTTTGCTGTGGTTCTTGAAGTCTCTGGTCATGGGTTCCACTTGCCACTGCAGAGGGCAGGGGTTAAGCAAGGAGAGATTGTCATTGCTGCTTGCTCGTATAGACTATGGTGTCAGGCATGCACCACCAGTTTGTTTAGAAAACTCAGGTCAGGGCATCCCACCTCAGTTGGGAATATCCAAGTTTTGTATGCTGTATCCACTGTTGGGAAGGCTGTGCCACTGCCGAGGGAGGGGGCTGGGTCACCAGCTGTACTCTTTGTTCTGAAATTTCAGGGCATGTGTACCACCCACCAGTGCTGAGTTGGAGGCAGTGGGTGGCCATACCTGCCATTTTTGCCCTTGCAGCTTCTGTTTACAGGTGCATGTGCCAGATCCATTGTGGAGGGCAGGGTCTAAGCCATGCCTGCTATTTCTGCCCCAGCAGCCTCTGTTTGCTGATGTGTGCACTGGATCCATTGGGGTGGCAGGGACTAAACCATGCTGTGTCTGCCACTGCATCCTCTGTTCAGAGGCACATGTGCCAGTGTGAGGATCTGCAACTTGGATAATCACTGCTGGGGGAAGTTGGTAGCTGTTCCCCTAGTTTCACTGCCTCCCAGAGGTCTAGTTCACCCACCGTCAGATGTATAGATGCGTAGATCTCTTAGGCATTCTATTGTGGTGTGTAGGGACTCTTTTGTTGGTCAATGGATGTATGATTGGTTATAACTTAGAAGGGAGAGACAAAGGGAATAACTCACTCTGCCATGATGCTGACATCTCTCGTATGTCTTTTTTAAGCTGATAACTTTGATCACATACAAAACTTTCATTTTACTCTCTCCTCACATTTCATGTTTTTGATGTCACAATTTACGTCTTTTTATGTTGTATATCCATTAAATTATGGTAGCTACAGTTATTTCTAATATTTTTATCTTTTTACCTGTATTTTAGAGATATAACCAATGATAAGTTCATCATTATACTCCACCATTAAAATATAATTCTAATTTGACTATATATTTACCTTTACCAGCGAGTTTTATACTTTTCTATCTTTTCTTGTTACTAGTTAGTGTGTTTTCATTTTAGCTTGAAGAACTCCCTTTGGCACTTTTGTAAGGCCAGTCTAGTGGTGATGAACTCCTCCAGCTGTTGTTTGTCTAGGAAAATCTTTATTTCTTGAGCCATATCAGTTACTTATCATAATTACATTATTTTCTTTCTAAAAATGAACTGTCAAATGATATATTCTATTACATACAACATAATTTATCCATCTTGCATTAAATAGTCGGTTAATAAAGAATAAGTATAACCAAATTTTCAAAACAAAGCCCTATAAATAATAAACCTACTTGAGTATTTCCATCATTAGACCTGTTCCTATTGTAACCGTTATTCTGAACCCATATCAAGCCTCAAATTCTTTGTGTTTAAATCCATGGAGCTTTTATCTATTGCCCTTCACTGATCTTTTTCATACATGAATTCTGAATTTATAATCTACAATATAGCACAGAACTAATGATCAAAACTGTATATATTTTTTATTACTTTAGCTATTTTCTGTTGTTTTTCCTTCATAATTCCTTACACTTCTTTCATTTCCCCAAATAATCCAATTCAACATTTCCTATTGCATAGTATTTAAACATTGATTCTTGCATACTTTCAAACTTTTTTTCTTTGCTTAATTATGTTAACATGGATTAAGTAAGAGTTTTCATCTTGGATGTAGGATATTGCGTAGTACTTTAGTCAGAACGTAAGTAAATGCCCCAAATAGTTATACAACGGAGTTACTGAGAAGTCCTACTTGGCAGCAATCAGGAAGAAAGACTCTACAAGGTAAAGTGTTACTTCCATATCTCTGAGGATGTTAATAGTGAAAAAGATTGACCAGAGGAAAGACTTTCCCCTTCTCAACTGCAGCCTTGTGATGGACTTCCAGTAGATTAAAATAAATTATTTTGGGAATTACTGCCCACCTATATCCTCTGTGTTTCCAGAGCTCTTAGAACACTGAACTGATGCTTTTCTATTTGCAGTGGGAGCTTCTATTTAAATAGTTATCCCTTGAAAGAATTATATTAGAAAGCTCAAAGAAAGCAATTCAAGGGCCCACACAAGTAGAGAGGTAGCACATAAGTCATCTACTGGGCCACTGTTCCTTTGAATGCTTCTAATTGCATATTTGTAAGGTAGCTCACCTGCTCACTGAACTATATGTGCCTCAGTTGCCCTTTTGTGTTTGGCAAACACTTGGCAAGGGCAGCTCTTAGCTCTTCTCATTTTTTGTAAGTAAGCAATACCACATTGTCAAGTGGGCATCCAAGTGTGCTAATGGTACCTGGAGATTTAAGGTCATAGGAATAGATCCTTTTGGGGGCAAAGAGACCAATATCCCGACTTAGCGTGTGGTCATATCCAATTTACTAATGCGTAAAGTGTCTGTAGGCTAAAAACACAAAGGAAGTAATCTGTTTTTCACTGAGTTTGCACACAATTGTTTTCTTATCTTTCTTTTTAAAGTATTTATTCAAATCCAGTTAGTCATACTCCTTGTCTCTCATTTTAAACATAGGAAAGTTAATTTATCTCATGATATTGCAACTACATGAGGTAAAGAATCTAAAATTATTTCTCATCAAGGAACATAAGAACTTTATTACACCCAGAGAGAAACATATATGCTATATTCTATTGTTTTATTTCTTTCTTTCATACTCATGATTTTGGAGAATCACTATCTTTCCAGATTAAGCTTTCTCTAAATTGCACTAAATCCTAGCTTTTGGAAGGAGGCTAGAAAATAGGCCTAGCTATTTATGCAGGTATCTCTTTTTGTTAAGTAATTCCTGTAACGGGCTAACCATATATTTTGCCTCTTCATTTTATTTCTTTTCATTATACATCGATGTTAAGAACTAGCTTATGCACCACTTTGAATATACAAGAATTGAAAAAATATGACAAATCCATCTCAAACACCCAAATTTTACATCTTTTACTGTGGTGTTGAATCTTTCCCAACTTTCTTTGATTGAAGGAAATAAATGTTAAAGATACAGCTGAAGTTTCTCTTTTCACCCCGTTTTTGGCACCCCCTCCTTTAAATAACTATAATTATATAGTTATTACATACAAGGCTTATAATCCTGTCACCAGTCAATTTCTCCCCTAATTCCAAGGAAATTTCCTGACTATCTTAGGTAATCTGTAAGGGAGTAGCTCAGAAAAATACTACTATATTAAGCATTAATCTTCAAATATGTCTCTCTTCCAGTCTTTGGTGTGCAAATAATTTCATCCTTGGAAAGGATAGTGTTGTCTATTCAAAAGGCAGTAATCTCTAGCAGAACAGTTTCCAAGTATAAAGAAAGTCATTTATGTACTATGTGGGCACATACACAACTCTCATTCAGAACTTTGCTTCTTGCCCTGAGCTGCTCTCATCAGGCATGATCATTCATTTTCCACTATACTTTTGTTTTCTTGCTTGTTTGTTTTTTTAAAGCATGCTGCCAGTAATATCTTGGTTGACTGTTCTTATCTTTTGGCTTTTGGCTTTGCAGAGTAATTTAATAAAATGAGGTAAGTTAGATTATTAACGGGCTTAAGAACACACTTTTGACTACTCCTCTTTTTGTAACGGATGCTTTATTCTCTTATTCCCCAGGATACATGATGGTCTCTTAGCTTTGTGTTTTCTCAAATAAAAATACAGAACAAAGGTGAAGAAATAGAAGTTGGCAGCTAGTAGTTTGTCAGTTGAATTACTCCCACATCAAAAGGTTATGAACTGTGTATTTTAAACAGTTCGCAGTTCATGACTTCCTTTGATTGAATTGAATAAAAGATGAGGAAGGTGAGCCAAATGTTAAAGAAGATGGCATTGACTGTTCAATCTAGAGTTAAAGATAGGTAGGTTTAAGACTTAGTAAGGTAGTAAAGACTTAGTAAGGAAGCTTAAGACTTACAATTTTGAGTTGAAAACAACAATTTTAAAGGAAAAAGGTGAAGATACAGAGTACTTGAAGATGACAAGTTTACCTGAATTTTCTCTTTTGCAGTTTGCTAATGCATTTCCTCTGGGGCATACCTATTTAAATAGGAACCTCTCAAGCTTGGGAAGCAAAAACATTAATTTAACATAAATTTTTAATTACTTAACATTAATATTGCTTAAACATTGCTTTGACAGTTTTACAGAATCTGCCATTTCCATCCAGGCTATGGTATTACGTTAGCAGTAGTCTCTGGGGTGAAAGCATAGCTCACAGTCAATATTTATATTTAATCTGTGCATTTTAGGCTTTTTTTTCCCCATTTACCTGATAGTACTTACCAGTCTCAATGGTATCTATTTTCTCCCAATTTTACTGTTGTTGGTACTTAAAGCTTTTAATGTCTATAATAATTTCATTGTTTACTCCTTTATTTTATGAATTTTCACATTGATTGCATATCAAAAAAATATGAGGTTCACTATGAAACTTTTTAAAAGTTTACAACATTTCTTTGTTGTTTAATGATATGCTTCAGACAATTGTAATGTACCTGTTTGCTACTGCTAAGTAACAAAACACTACAATATTTCGTAGATACAACACTAAGCATTAAAAATCCATCAATCTGGAGATGTGTATTGTTTTCTGGTCTGGAGCAGGCTTGACTAATCTCAGCAAAGCTTGTGTATATCTATGCAGACAGCAGCTGATCAACTGGAACCTGGTTGATCTGGGATGATTACACTCATCTGTCTTTTAGTTGGCTTGCTATTGACTAGAGCAATAGGGCAATTATATCACATCTCTTATAATCCAGAAGGCTAACTATGGTAGCTACAAAGTTCTGAGACAGAGCAGAAGTGGCGCAGTTCTCAGAAATAGCACACTGTCACTTCTATTGTAACTAGTTGAGCAAAAGAAGCCCCATGGCAAATCCAGAGCCAAGGCATCCAGAAATCAACTGTACCTTTTTAGCAAGAGGAATCACAAAATGACAAGCAGTATACGCAGATTTATGATGGAAAGGAATTGTTGTCTTTCTGCAATCTATCACGTTTTAAAGTCTTTCCCATGGTGTAGTCCCCTTAAGAAATTTTCTTCCTCAAAGCAGTTTTTTTTTAATATGCAGTATACATAGATAACTGATTGAGCGTACTTTTGAAGAAAATTGTACCACATACAGGAGAATTTAGGCATCAGGCTTATTCATGAGAATAACAAACCCTGAAACCTTAAGCAGATGATCATTTTAAGTTCTTAAGTGAAACCTATTTACTCCTCCAAGAATCAACTACAGCAGACTAAAGGAAATCCAAGTCAAATGTATAAAATAATGCTATATACTCATTAAAGTTGTGTTATAAAAGAACATAATGATACCTGCTTAATACAGGATTGACATAAGGGGAGCCATATTGTAGAGAGGTAACGATATTGGGACTTGGAATGACCTCTGACTAACTCTGGACTTTATGGCCCCTCCCAGCTGCTATAAGTTGATAACTTTGCTCTTTTGAATTCCTTAGGAATGTGATGATCCCCAGGCAGAGAGTCTATGCTGATAGCTGTCCACAACGACAACTGAAAGGTCAGGGTATAGGGCACTGCTCCAATCTCTGATGCATATCAAGTAAAACAAAAGATGGCCAGGAACTAAGACCAGATGGATGCCCCCACCCTGAGACCAGATGCTTCCCCCACTTGGAGAGCAGCCCTCTATATAACCTATAGTCTTTGTTCTATAAGATGGTTCTTTGAGATGTTAGTCGGCCATCTTCCCCCTTGCTAGCAAGCTGTAATACACTGACCTTTCTTTTCAACCATCTTGCCTCTTGACGACTGGCTTTTGTCTCGTGGCGAGCAGATCGTGCCTTTGTGTGGTAAAAATAACACATTGGCAAAATCATCTCTCAAATATAATGTGTATGCTATTTAGTATTCTCATGTAAATCATTTTGATTTCATAAAGATAAGAATAAAAATTATTTTACACTGAACATTATTTCACTGGTCTTTTTCCTATGATAAAATAGTATCAGTAATAAAAAAATGAGTAGAAAAGTCCTTTAAAAAATGACACAGACAAATGACACAGACAAATTAATGACAGACAAATAACCAAGACAAAATGTGATATGTGTTAAAATAGAAAAACACTACCTCCCCACATAAACACATATCCCACTTTGGGGAGATAGAGTAAATGAATTTACCTAACGTAATGGCTAGATTATTCAAGATTTTTTGGTTGCCCCCCAGAATTTTATGAGATAAAATTCCATCCATAGCCCAGTACAGGAACACTACGTGGACCTTAAGTAAGCAGTTGCTAGGAGCTCTTTAATAATAGACATGAATGACAATGAGTCACTTTAATACAGTTTATTAATTCTAGAGAAACTATTGTCACAGCAGGCAGCCATATCAAAAAAGTTCAAAAACCAATGACAATAGTAGCAACTGGATTTTAAAAGTTATAAAAATAGATTTCCACGCATACTTTTCTATCTTCCTTTTATTACTGATTCAGTGTCAGTGATAAAACTTTTTGTTTCATTTTTCTTCTTCCTCTCTCTAACCTTAGTTTCTATTTTTGTTTCAATTTTCCATAGCTGTCTTCCCAGATAGTATTTATGTCCTTTCCCCAAACTGTAATTCATTGTACTCTCTATGATTTTCTTACTGGACTACCTTTCACAATAATCTTATTTTTCAATCCAGTGTACAAAACTTTTACCCAGCTTTTTTCCTAAAGATTATTTGATTGTCTTCTACCAGAAGATAAATTTCAGTGTCCTTAGAACTGAGCTAAACAAAAGGTCAAAGGCTGAATGCAAATTCACGTCTCTCCTTTATGATGTCCATAATTCCTCTTTTGTCATTCTTCATTCTTTCCCAAATCAGGTTTCTTCTAATGCAAATGATCTCTTCTAGGAATTTTAAGGGAGATAAACATAATGCCTGATTGAAGTAATTCATACTAGAGGGGAGTGATTTATAAAATGCTTTTTTAGGGAAAAAATTTCCTAAAGAAGCTGTATAGGCAAATAGTATGTAGGGGTCATAGGTGCTTCTATGAATTAATTCATTTACAAATGTTTATTAAATGCCTGCTCTTTGCTAATGGTGAGGAAGCCAAATATATTCCCTCTTCTCATGGAGTTTATGATTGAGTAGGCAAGAGAGATAGCATCTTAGCCTGAGTTGTCCCATATGCAGGAATGAGATAAAAGTTTTAAAAAGAGGTAGGATACGCAAAATATCACTATTGGATACTCTTAATCAAATTCCTAAAAATGGTAAAGCTCTGAGTGATCATGTATATATCTTTGAGCATTTTTGACAAACTAAAGAATATGAGATGGGCTGGTTTTTCCTAATTTTGCTGGACAACGTAGGGAAAGAAAAGGAGGAGCTCAGAGATTCAGTTAAGTTCAAATGCCACACAAATGACCTGAAAATTTTTCTTCCTCTCCTGAAAGTGACCGTTATCTCCTGTAGCCACATACTGGCAATTATTTATACTTCCAGTTTTTCTCCTGGATTTCCCCAAAGGAACCTACAGGTCTTTATAGACTGCATTGAAGGAAAGGAAAAAGTCAGACATTTTGGGGGATTATTGAGCACTGACTCTGAACTCATACAGATTCCAGTGGACCCAAAACATCACTATGCTTCAATAGTCAGAGAAGTGGCTTATAGAAGTCATGTGATCAGTGGAGTTTTGGCTCAAGTCCATCTCACAGTGGGTCTGGTGTGTCCCAAACTCATGCGGATTATTTGCTCAGTTCTAAATGCATAATTTGAAGAGATATACTCAGCAGGGTAGAAAACCCACATTGGCTTGTGAGTGAGGGCTATTATGGTATGAAAGGCAAAATGGAAGCCACTGGAAATGCCTCTACCTTAGAAATAGTAAATCCAAAGTAATACCACGTTCCTGGAGGAATTACAGAGATTAGTGTCACCCTCTAGGACTTGAAGGATGTAGGATGGTGATTCTTACTACCTCCTCATCAACTCACCTGTTTGGCTTTTGTACAAGTCAGATGAATGTTGGAGAATCACAGTGAATTACCATAAACTTAACCAGATGGTGACTGCAATTGCAGCTGCTCTACCAGATGTAATTTTATTGCTTGAACAAATTAATACATTCCCTGATACTTGATATGCAGCTGTTAATCTGGAAAACGTTATTTTGTCCATATCTGTTACTAAAGATCACTAGAAGTACTTTGTTATCAGCTGGCAAAGACAGCAAATACATCTGACAAAAATTCAGGGCATTCACCTCAGTGAAATTTCTAGGGTTGCAGTGGTGTGGGGCATATCATAATATATAGGATAAGTTGTTGCATCTGGCCTTTCCTATGACCAAAAAGGAGGCAGAATATTAAGTGGGCCTCTTTGGATTTTGAAGGCAACATATACCTCATTGGTGTGTGCTACCCTTGACCCATTTGCCAAGTGACTGAAAAAGCTATTGGTTATGAGTGGGGCCCAGAATAATGAAGGTCCTGCAACAGGTCCAGGCTTCTTTGCAAGATGCTCCGCCACTTGGAAAAATAATGTAATAGATTCAATGGTGCTTTTAGTGTCAGTGGTATGTAGAAATTATGTTCAGAGCCCTGTCAGGCCGTTATAGGTAAATTGCAGCACGAATATGCAGGATTTTGGAGTATAACCCTGCCATTTCTTCAGATAAATATTCTACACTTAAGAAACAGTTTTGGGGGGCCGGCCCCATGGCGTAGTGGTTAAATTCAGCATAATCCTCTTCAGCGGCCCGGGTTTGGTTCCTGTGTGCAGACCTACACCACTCATCAGTGGCCAAGCTGTGGCAGTGACCCACAAACAAAATAGGGGAAGACTGACACAGACATTAGCTCAGGGCAAATCTTCCTTGTCAAAAAAAAAAAAAACCCCAGCTTTTGGCCTGCTACTAGGCGTAAGTAGAGACTGAGTACTTAATCATGGGCCATAAATTTACCACGTGACCTGAGCTATCCATCATGTACTAGGTGTCAATCTGATCCACCAAGCCATAAATTTGGGTATGCACAGCCCACTCAATATTATCAAATGTAAATGGTATACACCGATAAGGCCCAAGTTGTCCCTGAAGGCACAAGTAAGTTTCATGAAGTGGCCCAAACGCCCATGATTCCCAATTCTGCTATACTGCCTTCTCTCTCCCAGTCTGCACCTATTTTTTAATTTTGTTGCTTGTGCATTTGATGTAACATCTTAGAAGACTTTGCTAGCTCAATGTCACAAAGATTTATACACTGTTTTTTTCCTAAGAGTTTTATAGTTTTTGTGTTTATATTTATGTTTGTGATGTATTTGGATTTAATTTTATGTATGGTTTGAGGTAGGTATACAACTTCATTCTTTTGCATGTGAATATCCAAGTGTCCCAGTACATTTAGAGAAAAGACTATTCTTTCCCCATTAAATGATCCTGGTGCCCTTGTTGAAAATCAATTGACTGTGAATAAAGTTGTTAATTTCTGAATTTTTAATTCTGTTCTATTGACCTAAATGTCTGTCTCTATGCTAGTACCACACTGTATTGATTACTGTAGCTAGACAATAAGTTTTGAATACGGGAATTGTGAGTACTCTATGTTCTTTTTCAAGATTGATTTGGTTGTTCTGGGTTTTTTGCATTTTCCTAATTCTGTTATTTTATGAAAAAAAAAGCTAACTGGGATTTTGATAGCAATTTCATTGAATTTGTAGAGCAATAGAATGTATTGTAAACTTAACAATACTAAATTTTCCAATCCATGAAGACTGGTTTCTATTCATTTAGATATTCTTTAATTCCTTTTAATTATGTTTTATAATTTCCAAAGTAAAAGTCCTACAGTTCCTTTGTTAAAATTATCCTCAAGGTTTTATTTTTGTTATATTTTGTTATAATACTGTAAATGGTATTGTTTTCTTATGCATTTTTAATTATTACTAGTGTACCAAAATGCAGTTGATATTTTTATATTGTTTTGTATGCTGAAACCTTGCTCAATTCATTAGCTATAAAGGATTTTTAGCAGATTCCCTAGCATTTTCTATATATAAGGTCACTTCTTCTGAAAATAGAGGTAGTTTCAATTTTTCCTTTGAAATTTGCCTAATTTGCCTGGTCAGAATCTCTGGTACAATGTTGCCTAAAAATGACAAAAGCAAATATATTTGTTTTATTCCTGAGCTGAAGGGAAATTTTCCATTTTTCACCAGTAAATGCAGTGTTAAATATGGGTTTTTAATGAATGCACAATATCAAGATAAGGAAATCTCCGTTTACTTTTAGATGGTCGAGAGTTTTTATTATGAGAAGTGATTGGATTTTTTTCAAGGACTTTTCTGCATCTACTGAAATTATGATGTTGTTTTTGTCATTAGTTCTATTAACCTGGTGCATTACATTGATTGCTTTTCAGATGTTAGATCATTTTTTCATTCATAACATAATTCCTACTTGGTCATGGTGTACAATCCTTTTTATATGTTGCTGGGTTTGGTATGCTAAAATTTGGTTGAGCATTTTTGCACTGATATTTATATGCGTCTTGCTCTGTGTCTTTTTTTTTTTTGTTATAGATTATTGTGTACAGTTTATATCAGGGTAGAATGAGTTGGGAAGTGTGCTCTCCTCTCATTTGTTCAAAGAATTTGTGAAGGAGTACCATTAATTTCTTATTTTTTAAGGTTTAATAAAATTCACCACTGATCCCATGTGGTGCTGCACTTACTTTATGGGAAGTGTTAAATTACTAATTCAATCTCTTTGCTTTTTAGAGGGGTATACAGATCTTCCATTTCTTCTTCAATCATGTTTAGTAATTTGTGCCTCTCTAGGAATTTGTCCCTTTCATCTAAGTTAACTTGTACAGTTGTTCATAATATTCTTTTATAATCTTTATATTACATGAAATATTAGTAGTAATGCCCTCCTTTCACGCTTGATTTTATTAATATGAGACTTTTCTCTTTTTCTTGTTTGTGTATGTGTGAATTTTTTAAAAAATTGACTTTATTTCATCTCTTTGTTATTTCATTCCTTTGTTGATATTTTGGTTTTGTATGCTTATCTTATTTCAGCTTCCTAAGTAGTAAGTTTAATTTTTTATTTGAGGCCTTTCTTCATTTTACGTCTAACCATCTGCAGCTATAAATTTCCTACTAAGCACTGTTTTAGCTGCATTCCACGTTTTGATATGTTTATGTCATTTATCTGAAATATTTTCTAATTTCTCTTTTGCTTTATTTTTACCAAATGATTACATAGGTTTATGATGACTAATTTTCACATATTTATAAATTATTTGGCTTCTAATTTAACTCTTTTTTAGTTTGGAAACACTATTGTTCTTGAATTGTATGTTTTTCCCATCAATTATGTCCGTTTTTGCTTTTTGTATTTTGAGACTGCTTTTAGGGGCATATAGATTTATAAACATTGTATTATTCTGATATCTGGACCCTTTCACCAGTACAAAGTGCCCCCCCCACACTTTAAAAAAACTCTATTGACATTTCAAAAGTCTATTTCATTTGCCATTTGCATAGGCCCTCCCTCCTTTTTGTGGTTGCAGCTTATATAGTATATTTTCCCCAAATTTTGCTTTGAACTTATTTATACTTTGAGTCTAAGCTATATGTAGACCCCATATAGTTAGGTTTTGCTTTTAATCCAATCATCACTGCTGCCTTTTAAAAATAACTAATAGACTTTCTTTTTTCTGAGCAGTTTTAGATTTACAGGAAAATTGACCTTAAAATATAGAGAGTCCCCATATACTCCATTACCCTGCCCCATCCTTTCTTCCCCTATTATTAACATTTTGCGTTAGTTTGCTACATTTGTTACAACCAATGAGCTGTTATTGATACATTATTATTAACTAAAATCCATAGTTCAAAATAGAATTCAATTTTGGTGTGCATTACACGAGTTTTGACAAATGTTTAATGACATGTATCATCATGGCTAAAAATTTGCTTGTTCCGGCTATTTTAGAAATAACTGATGTGTAAAGATATGAGTTTGGTGGTAGCAGACTTTTGAGTTAATGAGTCTGAACCTGCAAAGAAGAAATAAATAACATAGGGTCCAATACACAAAAGGCAGCTGTGGCTCATCTATATAACAAGGGTAGAACTGTTTAGGTTTCCGGTTCTGCCTGTAAGGAGTTTGAAAGTCACCACCCCATCCAAATGTACATCCAAAATATAAAAAGCTAAGAGATTGAAATATCAAGAACTCTTGTTGGATCCATAAAAGAGGGGAAGGCACATGGCAAACCACTGCCCTCAAGGTCGGAGACACAGACAGGCAAATATAGGGAGTCATGGCTTACCAGAGCAGAAACACAAAGGAGAAGCCACTAGGTGAGCCGGGGTTAGAAAACCTGAATTTAATTGATAAATTACTGGAGGCTCAGTATGGCCCATTCTGAGAGTTAAAAATTCCAAGAGGAACCCCCACAATTTTGTGATATTTACCTTCAGTAGCTTGATTAGGTTCTCACAGCATATATCAGAGAAAAAAACCCTCATGTTTCCTGCAGAATGAGGGAGAAAAAAGCCATTTTGAAATGCGCTAGAGAAGTGAGTTTCTAACAAGTCTCATCCTCCAGGGAAAGTAGTTAACCAGGGCATAACCCAATGAGCTGTTGTCAGAGCCCAACAAGATAAGGAAGGGAAATACTAAACTCCAGCCAATTCAAACCATCCTATCCCACCTGAGTAGGAGAGAAAAAAACAGAAACACGTGTGAAGTTCACAATCCAGGAGCAAAGGCTCACTAAAAGACAGAAACCTAATCATAGAACTATAGAATCCTTCTCTTTCCTTCACACCTCACCACCACTATACTAAAGGCCTATTTACAGAAGTCATCATACTTTCTGGCCTCTTGTTTCCACCTTGGTTAGGTCTTTTGACTATTTCACCGTTTGGGAGTGTCTTGCCCAAAACAAAGCAGTGAGAAATTACGTCATTCTTTTTAACCACTTATGCCACTGGTTGTACCTTGAAGAAAAAGAGGGAACAGAGGAAGGAGAATTTTGGGGTAGGGTAGAGATGTAAGTTTAAAGGAACAAGTAAAATACAGGTTATCTTCTTATGGTAAGACTACAAGCTGAACTCTGAGAGGTTAATATATTTATGAAAATGGAAATTTGGCATGTGATTCTATCTTAACATATGGGATAATATTATACTTCCATAGAGTTGTTTCTGTATCTCTCCTTAAATCTGAGCTGAAAAGAGAGGCTGGTTGACATTTCTTATTTCTTCTTCTTTTTTTTAAATGTATAATTGACATATAATATTATATTAGTTTCAGGTGTACCATATAATGATTGGACATTTCTATGTATTGTGAAATAATTGCTGCAATAAGTCTAGTTAACATCCATAATGATACATAGTTACAAATTTGTTTCTTGTAATGAGAATTCTTAAGATTTATTCTATTAGCCACTTTCAAATATGCAATACATATTATTAACTATAGTCACCATGCTGTACTTTACATCCCCGGGATTTATTTATTTTATGACTGGGGGTTTGTACCTTTTGACCGCTTCCCTCATTTCACCCATCGCTAACTCCCTGTCTCTGGCCAACACCAATCTGTTTTCTGTATCTTTTTTTTTTTTCAGATTCTACATACAAGTGAGATCATACTGCATTTGCTGTTCTCTGTCTGAGGTCCATCCATGTTGTTGCAAATGGCAGGATTTCCTTCTTTTTTATGGCATAAAATATTGCATTGTATACACACACACACACACACGCACACACACTGCAGTTTCTTTATGTACTCATACATTGATGAACAGTTAGGTTGTTTCCCTGTCTTGGTTATTATGAATAATGCTGCAATGAACCTAGGAGTGCAAATAACTTTTTGAGGTAATGATTTAATCTTCTTTGGATATATGCCCAGAAAAGTGGGATTGTTGGACATAACAGTAGTTCTACTTATATTTCTGTGGGGAACTTCCATACTGTTTTGCATAATGTCTATACCAATTTATATCCAATAAACTTGGATATAAGTTGGGTTTATTTCCCAGGCTTCCCTTTTCTCCACAGCCTTGCGGGCATTTGTTATCTCTTGTCTTTTTGATGTTAGCCATTTTATCAGGTGTGATGTGACAATACTAACGTGAAAAAATGTCTGCACCCCTGTGCTCATTGTAACATTATTTACAAAAGCCCAGATATGGAAATAATGTAAGTGTCCATCAATGGGTAAATGGATTAAAAAATGTAGTGTACATATTCAAGGGAATATTATTCAGCCATAAAAAAGAAGAAAATCTTGCTGTTTGTGACAACATGGATAGACCTTGAGGACATTATGTTAAGTGAAATAAGTCAGATAGAAAAAGACAAAAATGATCTCACTTGTATGTGGAATCTAAAAAAAACCAAAACCAAAAACAAACAACTCATAGGTACAGAGAATAGATTGGTTGTTGCCAGAGGCAGGGGGTGAGGAGCAGGTGGTATGGTTAAATGAGGTCAAAATGTACAAATTTCCAGTTGTAAAATAAAATGTCCTGGGAATGTAATGTACAGCATGGTGACCATAGTTAAAAATACTGTATTGTATATTTGAAAGTTACTAAGAGAATAAATCTTAAAACTCAGCACAAGAAAAAATATTTTGTAGTTATGTATCATGATGGATGTTAACTAGACTTATTGGGGTGATCATTTCAGAATATATAGAAGTTTTGAATCATTTACACATGAAACTAATGTAATGTTATATATCAATTATACCTCAATAAAAAATTAAGAATAGATCTAATATTCTAGAACTCCAGATTTTGAAAACTGGGCTTGTCCACATGGTAAGGGATGGGCTATATCTTTAAGAGTATTAGAAATTAGATCTTGTCCAGGATAATTTCTACGGTACTACACAGAGTGTAGTCCATAGTTTATAGCATTTCAACAACTTGAGGAAAGAAAAGAAATCAAATTTTGGTAGCTGACAATAAGGAAAGTAACAGAGATGCATCTCCCCCAGCGAGGAAGTGGACAAAACAAAGGTACAGAAAAGATAAATGTGTGAGGTCTGTTTAAGAGAGAATCTATCATTCAATATACAGTAAAATGCCAATGGCTTGGGGAAAGGAATGGATCACTCTCAGTGAAGGCAGTAAAGGGGAATGCTTTCTGAAAAAAAATTTAAAAGAATAATAAAACCACTTAAAGTTTTATCTTTTTATTATTATGATGATGATGATGAACTGGGAATTTCAGACAGTAACAGTGACAAAATACTCTTCTCACTCCCTAAAACATTGTTTGATCCAAATTCTAAATTATAATACAAATGTAAGCTTTAAATTATCATATATTCATTATAACCATAATAAAGTGATCATGGACATATATGCACTCAGGTGAATAGTTCCTTTTTAAGAAAGTTTATAATGAGTTTAATGGTTTATAATATTTCAGATGAAATTTATATCTCCAGCTCCTACAGTACTACATAATGCTACATTTAAACAGAAGATTTGAAATAATATGATGCCACAGTGACTGTAAAAGGAGAGAATACAGAAATTAATTTATTTCAATAATATTATCCTATATGAGCACTGGAGTTTTACTTTTTACTTAAAATTTAAAGCAGTGAAAACTGCTTTAAATAATCAAATTAATTATCAAAATAATTATTTTGATAAATGCAAATTTTAGACCATAAATGACATATTTTACTGAATTATTATCATTTAATTGAAGTTTTAAATTGGAAATAATTGTATATTCATATGCACATTTTGTTTTTGTTTTTTTTGGTAAGGGAGATTAGCCCTGAGCTAACATCTGTTGCCAATCTTCCTCTTTTTACTGAGGAAGATAAGCCCTGAGCTAACACCAGTGCCCATCTTCCTCTGTTCTGTATGTGGGATGCTGCCACACATGGCTTGATGAGTGGTATAGGTCTGTACCCAGGATCCAAAACTTTGAAACCCAGGCTGCTAAAGCGGAGCACATGAACTTAACCACTCCGCCACTGGCCCAGCCCCCATATACACTTTTAAGAAATACTATAGAGAGATACTATGTACCTTTTATGCAGTTTCTACCAGTTGAAGTATCTTGCAAAAGTATAATACAATATCGTAACCGGGACATTGATATTGATAGGCTCAAGATACAAAACAGATCCATCCTCTCAAGAATCCCATTCATTGCCTGTTTATAGCCACAAAAACCACCTTCCCAGCAACATGCCTCACCGCATTCCTATACTTATCAACCACTAATTTGTTCTCACTATTATAATTTTATCATTTCAAGAATGTTATATACTTGGAATCATGCAATTCATGACCCTTTGGAATCTATTTGCTGTTTTTTTTTTTTTGTGAGGAAGATCGGCGCTAAGCTAACATCTGCCAATTCTCCTCTTTTTGCTGAGGAAGACTGGCCCTGGGCTAACATCCATGTCCATCTTCCTCCGCTTTGTATGGGACGCCGCCACAGCATGGCCTAACAAGTGGTGTGTTGACAAGTAGTGTGTCAGTGTGCGCCTGGGATCCCAACTGGCAAACCGGGGCAACTGCAGAGGAGCGCATGCACTTAACTGCTTGCGCCACCAGGCCGGCCCCTGGAATCTGCTTTTTTAACTCAGAAAAAGTACCTCAAGATTAATGCAAGTTGTTGCATGGATATTGTTGAATTATATTTCATGTTATTGATGTCAAATAATTTTTTTAAGCATTCACCAATTAAAGGACACCTGTTATTTTTCCCCTTTTGGAGCTATTATGAATGAAGCTGCTGTAAACATTTGTGTACAGGTTTTTGTGTAAATACATTTTTGTTCTCTGAGATAAATGTCCAAGAGTGTAATGCTGAATCATATGGTGTGTATTTAGTTTTAACAAACTGACAAACTATATTCCGAAGTGGTTATATCGTTTCATATTTTCACCAGCAATGTATCAGTGACTCTATTTTTCTGCTTCCTCACCACATCTGCATATAATGATGTCTCATGGTTTATTGCATTTATCAAATAGCTAATGATGTTAAACATTTTTTATGTACTTATTTGCTATCTTTATGTCTTCATTGATGAAATGTCTTTTCATGTCTTTTTTAAATTGCATATTCAGATTAAACTTAATATGATTTTTGATATGTTTAGGCTTAACTTTTGCACTTTTTTGTGTGTATGTGTTTTCATTTTATTTTATTATTTATTTATTTATTTTTATTTTATTTCTGTCTTTTTTTCTTGCTTACTTGTGAGTTACTTGAATATCTTTATTATTCCACTGTGACATTCATTTGTTTTCCTTTATATCTCATTTTTGCTCCCTTGTACTATAAGTGAGATAACATATTCTGTAAGTTTACTCCACTCGGTTGTACAAAATGGAACTTTCATTTGTCAGAAATGTACATATTTTCATAACCATGAGTACTTATCTAGCTCTAATAATCAAGGTTTTGTCAATCAAACAAGAGTTTATATTTAAATTCATTAAATTGTAAAGCAAATTCTGAAACCTGCTATGTCCTGTGCAAGCAGGAAAGGGGTCATCTAAGGCAGATCAACTCCAGACATTTATGCAGATAGTACTTTTGGCAAAGGTGGCTGGGCGAGATCACAAATAGACAGCTGAAGTCTCACCCAAACTATCCATACTGATAATCCAAACTGTCCATACTGTGGCTGTTTCAGCCCTGTCTCTGAATTAGGGCTGTGTCCACCTGGATAAAGGTGGCTACAGATCCCATGGACATTAAAGAGATAATAATAGGAATACAATGAAAAAACTCTATGCTTAACAAATTTGATAACCTAGACGAAATGGACCAGCTCCTTGATGATATAATCAGCCAAAACTCACACAAGAAGAAATAGACAATCAGAATAGATCTACATGTATTAAAGAAATTGAATCAATAATTAATAACCCCAAAACAGAAAGCACCAGGTGCACACAGGTTCACTGGCAAATTTTACCAAACATTTGAGAAAGAAATTATACCAGTTCTCTGTAATATCTTTTAGAGGAGAGAAGCAGAAGGAATACTTTCTTTTTTTTTTTTTTTAAAGATTTTATTTATTTATTTTTCCCCCAAAGCCCCAGTAGATAGTTGTGTGTCATAGCTGCACATCCTTCTAGTTGCTGTATGTGGGACGCGGCCTCAGCATGGCCGGAGAAGCAGCGCGTCGGTGCACACCCGGGATCCGAACCCGGGCCGCCAGCAGTGGAGCGCGCTCACTTAACCACCAAGCCACGGGGCTGGCCCCAGAAGGAATACTTTCTAACTCATTGTATGAAACCAGCATTATCCTAATACCAAAATCAGACAAGGATGTTAGAATAAAAGAAGACTAAAGATCAATATCTGTCATAAACACAGAGCAAAAACCCTCAACAAAGTATTAGCAAATTGAATCCAACAATGTATATAAAAAACTTATACACTATGGCCAAGTAAGATTTATTCCAGGCATGCAAGGCTAATTCGACATTCAAAAATCAATTAACGTAATCCGTTATATTAATAGGCTAAAAAAAGTAAAATAACGTGATCATTTAATAGATGCAGAAAAAGGATTTGACAAAATCCAACACCCATTCATGATAAAAACTCTCAGTAAACTAGGAATAGAAGGTGACTTCCTCAACTTGATAAAGAATGTATACAAAAACATCCCTACAGCTAACATCATACTTCATTATACAAAACTCAAAGCTTTACCAGTAAGATCAGGAACTAGGTAAGTATGTGCACTCTCACCACTTCATCTCAACATCATACTGGAAATCCTACCTAATTCGATAAGACAAAAAAAGGAAATAAAATGTATACAGATTGAATAGAAAAATAAAATTATTTCTTTACAGATGACGTAATCGTGTATATAGAAAATTCAAAAGAATGGAGAAAAAAAAAATTCCTGGAACTAATAAGCAATTTTAGCAAGGTTGTAAGATACAAAGTTAATAAACAAAAGCCCTTTGCTTTCTTATGCCAGCAATAAACAAGGGCAATTTGAAAGTAAAAACAATACCATTTACAATAGCACCCTCCAAATGAAATACTTAGGTATACATCTAACAAAATATGTATAAGATCTCTATGAAGAAAACTATAAACCTCGGATGAACAAAATTAAAGAGCTAAATAAATAAAAAGATATTCCATGGTCAATGACAGGAAAACTCAATACTGTCAAGGTATTAATTCCTCAACTTTATAGACTCAATATGATCACAATAAAAGTCCCAGCAAGTTATTTTGTGGACTTTGAAAAACTGATTCTAAAGATTATGTGGAAAAGCACAACACTCAATGAACAGAACAACGTTGTAGGACTGCTGCTACATAACTTCAAGACTTGTTATAAAGCTACAATAATCAAGACAGTGCGATATTGTTGAAAGAATAGAAAACAGATCAATGGATCAGAATACAGACCTCAAGATGGCCTCATATTTATAGTAAACTGATATTTGACAAAGGAGCACAAGCAATGTAGTGGAAAAAATTGGTTGAAAAACTTTTCAACAAATGGTGCTGGAACAACTGGACATTCACATGCCCCCCTCCCCCCAAAAAATCTAGACACCAACTTTACACTCCTTAGAAAATTATCTCTAAATGGATCATAGACCTATGTATCCACTCCCACCTGAGCCCCTGGGAACAAGCTTGCCAACCACAGATCCCACTGCAGACCTAGCAACAGTCTTATAACCTGGATCCCAAATAGCATGACTGTGATTATGGTGGTTATTCCATCAGCCCAACGAACCAAGAGGAAATGATCATTATCTGCTTAAACCAGCCTATAAAGACTGAAAGAGATATTTGCTTCTTCAAATGCAGATACATCAATGCAAGTGTTCATAGATCATGAAGAATCAGGCAAATATTACCAACATAGAAAAATAATAGAACTTCAGTAACTGATCTAAAAGAAATGAAGATTTATGAATTGCCTCAAAAAGAATTCAAAATAATCATCTTAAAGAAACTCAATGAAATGCAAGAGAACACACATAGACAACTAACTGAAATCAGGAAAACAATACATGAACAAAATGAGAAGTTTAATTAAGAACTGAAAACCACAGGCAGAGAGGAAGAGGGTGGGGGGAGGGCAAAAGTATTAAAGGGGTAAATATGTACAGTGGTGGATGGAAACTAAATTTCTGGTGGTGAACACAATGCAGTATATACAGAAGCTGAAACGTAATAGTGTAAACCTGAGATTAATACAATATTATAAACTAATGTGACCTCAATAAAATAATTAAAAAAGTGAAAACTGCACAAAATAACTGAACAGAAATTCGGGAGCTGAAAAATACAATGAATGAACTAAGAATTCAATAAAGAGCTACAACAGCTGAATGAATCAACCAGAAGAAAAAATTAATGAAATTGAAGACAAATTTTGAGATTAATCAGTTAGAGGAACAAAAAGAAAAAAGAATTAATAGAGGGAATAAAGGGGCCAGCCCCATCGCATAGTAGTTGAGTTCGACATGCTTCACTTTGTTGGCCCAGATTTGTGGGATCAGATCTCAGACACGGCCCTACACCACTCATCAGCTGTGCTGAGGCAGTGACCCTTATACAACATAGAGGAAGACTGGCATAGATATCAGCTCAAGGCTAATCTTCCTCAAGCAAAAAAAGAGGAAGGATGGCAACAGATGTTAGCTCAGGGCTAATCTTCCTCACCAAAAAAAAAAAAAGGGGGGGAGGATGTGAATAAAGCCTACATGAATTACGGGACATCATAAATCAAATTAACATTTGCATAATGAGAGTCTCAGAAAAAGAGAAAGAAAGGGGCAGAAACCTAATAAAAATTAATAATGGCTGATTTGTGACAACATGGATGGATATTGAGGGTTTTGTGCAAAGTGAAATAAGTCAGAGGGAGAAGGTCAAATACCATATGATTTCCCTCATTAAGTAGTAGATAATAACAACAACAAACAAACACATAGAGACAGAGATTGGATTGGTGGTTACCAGAGGGAAAGGGGACAGGGAGGTGGGCGAAAGGGACAATTCGGCACAAGTGTGTGGTGATGGGTTGTAATTAGTATTTGGGTGGTGAACACGATGTAATCTATGCAGAAATAGAAGTATAATGACGTACATCTGAAATTTATACAATGTTATAAACCAATGTAACTGCAATAAACAAAAAATTAAAAAAAAAAAAAAGAAAGAAACTGCACACACACACACACACACACAAAGAAATAATGGCTGAAATTGTCCCAAATCTGAGACTGGAGATGGACATACAGATACATGCAACTCAAAGCACCCCAAGCAAGATTAGCCCAAAGAAGATTATGCCAACACATTATAATCAAATTATCAAAAGTCAAAGACAAAGAGAGAACTTTGAAAACGGTAAGAGAACACAACTCATCACATACAAGGGAACCCCATAAGACTCTAAGCAAATTTCCCAGCAAAACTTTGCAGGTCAGGAGAGAGTGGGATGATATATTCAAAGAGCTGAAAGTAAAAAATCTGCCAATCAATAAGACTACAGCTGACAAAACTGTCCAAAAATGAAGAGATAAAGTCATTCTCAGATAAATAATCTAAAGAACTTCATTGCCACTAGACCTGCCTTACAACAAATGCTAAAGGGAGTTCTTCAAGTTGAAATAATGAAATGCTAAGTAAAAACATGAAAACGTGGGGCCAGTTGGGTAGTGTAGTGGTTAAGTTCGTGTGCTCCACTTTGGTGGCCCAGGGTTTTCAGGTTTGGATACTGGGTGTGGACCTACACATTGCTTATCAAGCCATACTGTGGCAGGTGTACCACATATAAAGTAGAGGAAGATGGGTATAGACCTTAGCTTAGGGACAATCTTCCTCATCAAAAAGAGGAGGATTTGTAGCAGGTGTTAGCTCAGGGTTAATCTTCTTTATATGCACACATACAAAAATCAGTCACAAAAGAAGTTCAGTATAATAGTGATAAAGGGGTCAAGTTATCAATAGGATGTAACCGTTGTTATATATATGCACCAAACATCAGCGTGACTAAACATTTATATCAATATTAACAAGCTGAAGGAGGAAATAGGTGGTAACACAATAAAAGTAGGAGACTGCAATACCCTACTTTCAGTACTGGATAAATCATTGGGGCTGGCCCAGTTGCAAGTGGTTTAAGTGCATGCACTCTGCTGCGGTGGCCGGGGGTTCGCTGGTTCGGACCCTGGGCATGCACCAACGCACCACTTGCCAAGCTATGCTGTGGCGATGTCCCATATAAAGTGGAGGAAGATGGGCATGGGTGTTAGCCCATGGCCAGTCTTCTTCAGCAAAAAGAGGAGGATTGGCAGATGTTAGCTCAGGGCCGATCTTCCTCACACACACACAAAAATATATTGGATAAATCACCCAGACAGAATATCAATAAGGAAAGAGCAGACCTGAATAAAGCTATAGACCAAATGGACCTAGCAGACATATACAGAATGTTCCAATCACAGAAACAGAATATACATTCTTCTTATGCACACACAGAATATTTCCTATGATAGATCATATGTTGGGGTGCAAAGCAAGTCTTAACAAATTTAAGAAGATTGAAATCATATCAAATATCTTTTTCAACCACAATGGTATGCAACTAGACATCAATAACTGAAGGAAAACTGGAAAATTAAAAAATACATGGAAACTAAATGATACAGTCTTTTTATTTTACTTAAGAAGATTCTCCCTGAGCTAACATCTGTTGCCAATCTTCCTCTAATTTGCATATGGGTCATCAGCACAGCGTGGCCATCGCCTAGTGGTGTAGATCTACATCCAGGTTCTGAACCCAGTCTGCCAAAGTGGAGCATGCCGAACTTAACCAGTAGGCCATGGGGCCAGCTCCAAGTGATACATTCTTGAACAACCAATGGGTCAGAGAAGAAATCAAAAGGAAAATCAGAAAGTATCTTGAGACAAGAAAAAATAAAAATACAACCTACCAAAACTTGGAGATGCAGGAAAAGCAGTTCTAAGAGAGAAGTTTATAGTGATGAATTCCTACATTAAGAAAAAAGAAAGATTTCAAATAAACAACATAACTTTATATCTCTAGAAATTAGAAAAAGAAAACCAAATAAGCCCAAAGTTAGCAGAAGTAAGGAAATAATAAAGATCAAAGCAGAAATACCTGAAATAGACTAAAAAGACCATAGAAAAATCAATGAAATTGACACTTTTTAAAAAAAGATAGAAATAAGTGATGAAACTTTAGCTACACTATGTTAGAAAAAAAGAGAGAGGACTCAAAATTATAAATGAAAGAAAAGACATTACAACTGATACCACAGAAATACAAGGAATCATAAAGACTACTCTGAACAATTATACAGCAACAAATTGGACAACCTAAAAGAAATGGTTAAATTCTTAGAACCACACTACATATCAAGACTGAATTATGAAGAAATAGAAAGTTTGTACAGACCAGTAACAAGGAGATTGAATCAGTAATAAAAACCTTCCAACAAAGAAAAGCCCAGGGCCAGATGGCTTCATTAGTAAGTTTTATCAAATATTTAAAGAATTAATATCAATTCTTTTCAAACTCTTCCAAAAAAATAAAATAGGAGCCATCACTTCCAAGCTTATTGTACAAGGCCAGAATTACACTGATACCAAAGTCAGACAAAGAGACTAAAAGAAAAGAAAATTACTGGCCAATATCCATGATGAATAGAAATGCAACAATTCTCAATGAAATACTAGAAATCCAAATTTTAGAGCACATTGAAGGTATCATACTTCATGACCAGGTGGCATTGTTCTTTGGATGCCAGGATGGTTCAAGATAAGCAAATATAACTATATGATACACTATTAACAGAATGAAGGATAAAAACTATATGACCATCTTGATAGATGCATTTTAAAAAGTATATGACAAAATTCAACACAGTTCATGATAAAATCTCAACAAATTAGGTATAGAAGGAACATACCTTAACACAATAAAGGCAATATATTTTTCAAATGCCAATTTTACCCAAAGTAATCTGCAGTTTCAACACAATCACTATCATAATCCCAGTGATATTTTTCAAAGAAATAGAAAAAATAATTCTAAAATTCATACAAAGCTACAGACATATAATAGCTAAAGCAGTCTTGAGAAAGAAGAAAAATTGAAAGCCTCAAATTTCCTGGTTTCAAAATATATTCACAAGCTATAGTAATCAAAATGGTATGGTACTGTCATAGAAATAGATGTATAGGTCAATGAGAATAAATTTAACCAAGGAGGCAAAATACTTATACATTGAAAACTACAAATCATTACTGAAAGAAATAAAGAAGACATAAATACATTAAAGACCTCCTTGTTCATGTGTACAAAGATTAGTATCTTTAAGATTGCAATATTACCAAAAGTAGTTTACAGATTCAGTGCAACCTTTTTCAAAATCCACGTGATATTTTGTGCAGAAGTAGAAAAACTCATCCTAAAATTTGTATGAAGTCTCAAGGGACCTCGAATAATCGAAACAATCATGAAAAAATAACAAAGTTGAAAGACTTACATTTATTTCAAAACTTACTACAAAGCTACACTAATTAAAACAGTGTGGTGTTGGCATAGAGACGGTATAGACCAACAGAATAGAATAGAGAGCCCAGAAGTAAAAACTAACATATATTGATTGCCAAGATCATTCAATGGGGAAAGGACACTCTTTTCAACAAATGGTGTTGCGAAAACTGGTTATTCACACATAAATGAATTAAATTGGACCTTTCCTAACAGTGTATGCAAAAATTAACACCAAATGAATCAAAGGCCCAAACGTATTACCTAAAACTATAACACTCTTAGAAGAAAACATAAAGGAAAATCTTCATGACATTTCATTTGGCAATAATTTCTTGGATATGGCACTGAAAACACAGGCAACAAAAGAAAAACAAATGGCCCACAAAAATTTTTTAAAGCTTTTATGTATCAAACAGCACAGACTGAAATCTACAGAGTGAAAGACAACTCACAGTCTGAAAGAATATATATGAAGAGAATATATCCAATAAAGGAGCAAAATCTGGAATGTATGAAACCCTACAAGTCAATAACAAGAAAACAAACAACTCACTTAAAAAATGGACAAGCACTTGAATAGCTATTTCTCCAAAAAAAGATATACAAATGGCCAATAGCACATAGAAAGAAGCTCAATATCACTAGCCACTAGGTAAATGCAAATCACAACTATAATGAAATATCACCTCAGAACCATGAAGATGACCATGAAAGAAAAAAGAAAGAGTGAGAGAGAAAGAAGAAAGAAAGAAAGGAGGGAAATAAGGGAAGGAGGAAGGGATGAAGAAAGAAAATAGTTAAGAAAGGAAGGAAGAAAGAAGGAAAACAAACGATAAACCTCCTCTCAAATGGAGAAGATGTGGAGAAATTGAATCCCTTGTACATTGCTGGAATGTAAACTGGTACAGTTGTGGTACCTATATAGTGGTACCACATAGAAACTATATAGCGGTCCTCAATATAGAATTAGCATATGACCCATCAATTCCACTTGTAGGTATATACCCAAAAGAATTGAAAATATGTAATCAGATATATTTTCACTAGTGTTCATAGCAGCATTACAAACAATAGCCAAAAAGTGGAAACAACTCAAATGTCCATCAACTGGTAATGCATAAATAAATGGGATATAAAATTATAACAAAATATTATTCAGCCTTCAAAACGAATGAAATCTGACATATGTTACACCATAGATGAACCTTGAAAATATTACTCTTGGTGAAATAAGCCAGATACAGATGACAAATTTTATATAGTACCACCTATATGAGGTGTCTAGTACAGGCAAAGTCATCGAAACAGAAAGTGGAATAAAGGTTAGAATATAGGTTCTACAGAAAGCAGAATAAAGCTCCTTGGGGGAGGAGGAAAGGGAATTTTTTTTTTTTTGATACAGAATTTCTCTTTGTGATGATGAAAGTTTTGGAAATGGCTAGTAGTGATGTTTGTTCAATAGTGAAAATGTACTTAATGCCACTGAATTGAAAGCTTAGAATTAGCTAAAATGGTCAATTTTATGTATTTTTTTACCACAACAAAAAAGTGAAAAATAACAATGTAACTGTAGTTTGTAACCATCATGGAGGTGGGTTGAAAAAGTGATACTCACCTAAGAAATTTTGGAAATGAGTGAACTCTGTAAGACTGAAGGCAAAAGCAACTGCAAAGAACACTGTAGTTTAGTTGGTAGGTAAGTTTTCATGGGGGTACAAATGAACAATTCTGATGTGGCTATGCTTGCATACAGACTGGAATAGTTAAGCAAATGAATGCCACATGGTGGGAGGCAGGTTTCCAATTACTGGAGTGAGAGTTTACAGATAAACAAGGGAATGTGGTTACAATGATCCATGTGGCAGTGGGATAGAGTTGGAGTCATCACTATGTACTTAGGTTTAGCCTAGTATATACAAAAAATGTTACACAGAAATATTTATAGACTTGTATATACATATTTAGTTAGTATATACACATATATTTCTTTTGTCTGTCAGGTGAGAGGGCCTAAAAGCAATCACACCCCAGTAGCAATGAGCACATCCGATAAACAGATCATGGTTTCTGATATCATTGTAAAATAAATAGAACCAGGGCTTTCTAGAGAAATGGCTGTTTCCGAGTCTAGGGAAGGAAATGTACACAAAATGAGCCTGGGTGTTAGTAAGTAAGGAATTGCTATAAAACACAACACAACAAGACAAAAACCCTTACATTTATGGATGTATGGCAAGGGACACTGAACAACTGAAAGAGATCCCAATGGTCAAATCAACAAAAACAACAAAAAACTAATACTGACTTATAACACAATATTAAGTCAATATTAGTGTTTATTCTAGTATAGATAGATAGACAGATAGAGAGATAGATAGATAGATAGATAGATAGATAGATAGATAGATAGATAGATAGACAGACAGACAGATAGATAGGTGATAGATGATAGATAGACAGCTAGCTAGCTAGACAGATAGATAGATAGGTGATAGATAGATAGATAGATAGATAGATAGATAGATAGATAGATAGATAGATAGATGATACATACATACATACATACATACATACATGCATACATACATACATACATACATAGGGTTAAGGCAATTTTCCTGTGCAGAAGAATTCCAAACAATTTATGTAACCACTTCATCCTCCAGGAGTTAGTGCATAAATTCTCCATTCCCTAATTGTGGGCTGTACTCTGTAACTTCCTTTCAAAGAGTAAACTATGAAAAAGGAGAAAAGGAGTAACTTTACCTTGGAAAAACCTGACAAACCCTATTCTACTCAGGTGATCAAGGTAAACATCAACAGTGATAAGTCATTGATAAGATGAACCCTTGATGTGAGGTGCTGAAAGTGGAACTTTTATTTTTGGTTTTCTTCCCAGAAACCCAGAACTCCACTCTAGTTGGAGGTTAGAATAGCAGATAATCCCAATTGACAGACATTTTACTAGATACCTGTCAAATACTCCTCAAAAATATAAAGGTCATCAAAAGCAAGAAAATTGTGCAAAACTGTCACACTCAAAGGAGCCTAAGAAGATATAATGTGTTAATGTAATGTGGTATCTAGATGGTCTCCTTGACAGAAAGAGGACATTAGGTAAAAAGTAAGGGAATCTGAGAAAATATACACTTTAAAAATAATGTGTCTATATTGGCTAATTAATTTTATCAAATAAATCACACTAATGTAAGATGTTAATAATAGAGGAAACTGTTTGCTTCATACAGGGGAACTCTCTATATTCTCGATTTTTCTGTAATTTAAAACTACTATAAAAAAGAAACATTTAAAAAATTCAAAATGTGTTCATGTTCCAGGTAAGCTGAAGTAAATATCTCCACTCTGTCTCTGTTAATGAATGCAGATATAAGATAAGTAAATAGTTGCAGGTAGATGAGAGAAGAACACTAGAATTCAAAATATTATTAAACAGGTGGGGATATCTATCTATCTATCTATCTATCTATCTATCTATCTATCTATCTATCTATCTATACATTATTCCTTAACCTATATTAATGCATCCAGAAACCCAGAATTAAGCACTGTAGCACATATATAGAGAGAAGAAATATTCCAATACTGGCTTGAGGAATGAAAAAGGAAGATCTCAATGTACAAAGAAAGCATGGAAACACTTATTTTTTCCTTTCTTCTTATTTCTCTCTTTTCCATTCCCTGTTCCTCAAGTACAAACCAATTCTAACAGCAGTGGCAGGGGCTGTGGTGGAAAGCAGAAGACAAAATACAAGGCCTATGGTATCAAGTACATAAACCAAGTTCCATTGCTTTTTTTTTCCTCTTACCTCTTGTCTCAAGCATCCCATGTGGGCCCAAATTCATAAGTGCATGACAGAGTAGGATAATTAGGAATGGAAGGACTAAAACTGAGAGTCTCATAAAACCAAAAGTTCTAGGGAGCTGGAAGAAAGAGAGAAACTTTGGAATACAGCCTCACAAAATTGTTTATGAAAGCCATGCTTTACCTCTGAGGCAAGTACATATAAATTTGATTCTAATCAGCATATAGAAGTCTTTGATAAATAAATGGGAAGCCATAGGATGTATTGGAGCATATGAGGAAGCCATTTGGTGTAAAACTAATTCAGCTTGACTTTGTTTTTCCAAAAAGCCCTGTGGCCTTTGAGCTTGCATTGCATATCTGCTTTACCATGTCCCAAAGACAAGAACAAGTGCCCTTAATATAAGGGCAACTTGCCTCCTATTGACATTTCCTTAAGCATAAACATTTCTCTCTACGCTAGGATTTGATTGCTGTGCTCATCCTGAGACCACCCAACTTGATACGCCTGACCTGCTACCCTCTGTGTCCATCAATTGTTGTGCTGACAGGACAATCTCATGACTATTGTAAAAGGGACATTGCAATTAGTGTGATACACGCCCTTTGAAGGTATATAACTGCTTTGCTCTTCCCACTTCTTTGGTGCACTTCCCTACTTGGGGAAGGAAGGCCCCAGGCTATATGGTCCTCAAATTTGGTTCATAATAAACTCACCCCAATTTTGATTTATAGATTGATTATGGATTATTTTCATTGACAACTCTGAGACTTGAACTAAGAGACAGACCCCAGCCCAAGTCACAAACTGACCCAATGGGTGTCATATACTCAGAATAAATCTGAAGAGCACAACAAAGTCTGAAGTGACAATGAAACTAGCAAACAGTTAGCCACTGATGATTAAGCAGCTAGTAACTATGGGGGATCAGAATTGTCTACCTCAAAATATGTCTGCTGAATGACACTTTGGGCCCCACCCCCACTAACTAACCAAAGAAGTTTGGGATGGGAGGACTGCCCTTCAAACAGGCTATTGCAATAGACATCTCCAGGTATCTGAGTGGGTCTGTGCTAAGTCTGTTCTTAGTTCTGGTTACCCTTTATAAGAGACATTTACATTTGTAAAGAGAATCTCCATTTGTAAATGTATCTTCTTCCTTGTACCAGGAAGAAGTGGCAGATGGCGTTACTTGGAACTTATCAGGATGGAAGGCGAGGACTTAAATCTGCCTGACAAACTTACCCATTGTTAACCGTGCTGTTTAGAAAATACACTATCTGACTCCCACTGGGTTCTTATAGGTAACATCCTCCTGGAGCTGGGGGTCACCATCATAATGGATGAGCTATTTTCTTTGGGAACTGAACCCCTTGTCCACTTCAGGCTGGATCGAGACCACCAACCCATCAACTGGGCCCACACAGACATGTGTCCAATAAGCAACCTTTTGACAGCAAGAGGTTGGACCTCCACACTCAGGGCATGCTAATGCTGCTGGTCTGTGAACATGCGTCCCACGAAGAGGCGTGAAGCTTGACTAAGCTTGTGCAGATCATCAATTACCTCATCTCTCCTCACCTCCAATCATTTCAGACCACCTTGCCCCTACCCCATAAATATCCCTGAGTCCCTATTTTTGGGGAAGTGGATTTGAGATTCATTCTCCCATTTCCACACTTGGCTGCCTTGTGATTAATAAAACCTCTCTCTCTGCAATCTCGTCATCTTGTTGACTGGCTGTCTGGGTGGAGGGCAAAAACACATGGTGCAGTAACAGTAAAATATTGATCCTGGGTGCCAGCCCCGTGGCTTAGTGGATAAGTGCATGCACTCTGCTACTGGCAGCCCGGATTCGGACCCCGGGCGGGCACTGACGTACTGCTTGTCTGGCCATGCTGAGGCAGCGTCCCACACACAGCAACTAGAAGGATGTGCAACTATGACATACAATGATTTACTGGGGCTTTGGGGAGAAAAAGGAGAAAAAAAGGAGGAGGATTGGCAATAGATGTTAGCTCAGAGCCCGTCTTCCTCAGCAAAAAGAAGAGGATTTGCATGGATATTAGCTCAGGTCTGATCTTCCTCACAAAAAAAAAGAAATAAAATAAATAAATATTGAGCCTAAGTAAATAATTGAGAGTTTAGCTAAGCTACTACATGGTTTGGTAGTTTGTCATAAATTTTTTGTGGCCAAGTGGCCTGTAGGGGCCTTAAATTAACACTATCCTCTCATGAAAGCTGGTGACTTAGATAGCCCTAGAGTCACTAGCAATTGCAAGTTCCAGATATGACTTTCCCAACAGCCCCTGTGATAATAATTTCTCTGCTTTCCAGGGCCTTCCCCTTGTGTGCCCCTCAGATAAGTACCCCCCACGGGACTTACAAAACCGCTCCCCTTTTGGTTTGGTTTGAATTGTCCAATCTGGTCTCAGCCCAGGAATCCCAAAGCACTCCACCCTAATAACGGCAAGTAGTCCATGTCCTGCATCTCTCTTTGCCTGTATGGCACTCAAGGCTGCAATGTACCACTTCCTGGACCTGTGAGTAACAGTCTTCTCTATTCAATTCCTTGTAGTTCCCTTGCATTGTGGTCTTTTTTTGAATCACAGCTCGCCAGCCACCATCTTGGGGATCTATCTGACAAACAGTAATTTAATACAATCATAACAAAGGTGAAAGGTTAAATATATATTTTGTAGTCCTCAGAGTGACCACACAAAAAAAGAAGTGACCAACTAATTGCTCCGAGGAACTCAAGGGAGGTTTCAGAAGCATTTAACTGTCTCTCCAAATTGTTGTTTCTCTTTTGTTATGTTAAGAGATGCAATCATCAATCACCCTGAACCAGTCCAAACCCTACCACAAGAGCAATGCCTACACAGATGGACCAAAAAGTGCCCTAGAGATGACCTTTGCCTCATTTTAATGCTAAGATTGACAATCCAGGTGGAGCTTAGGCCTTATCACCATAACATGCAACATATGTGGAAGCATGTTTTCCAATTGAGGATGCACAAGCAAATATCCTCCATTCCCTTTTAAATATTCCTTCCTCATCTGAAATAAAAGGCTCCTGCTGTCCATGCCCAGGGAGCCATAGGTTTGTGAATTAATTTCCCAGTGGGCTTGTTATTTACAGTGAATAAACTTTACTTTGTGTCACAATTACTTCTGGTGAAGGCTCTAATTTCAGTTCACCAAGAAGAGAACCCACTTTGGTTCAGTAACAATTATATGGTAATACTATGTGATTCAGATGGAACTGAATTAGATATTTAAAAGTCAGCTAATACTCATTTAGAAATCAAGATTTAAAAGATAATAAAATTATATGTGCCAGGAAGCCTGATAAAGTTTCAAGAAATCAATATGAATAACAGAGCTTTGTTTGGAGTCTAAGAAAACTTGATAAATTTACAGATGTATGACATCATTTTACATTAATAATGACTTTAAATACATTTAGAGTTTACAGCAGAAGCAGCAAATTTATTTGATCAAATAACTTAATCAAGATGCAGTTTCCCCTGGCTCTACTGAAAAAGACTGCATCTGAATGCAGTATTTCAAATGGCTCTATTGAGAAAGATGTTTGTCAAAGAGCATAAAGTTTTAGTAATGTAAGTCGAATGGGTTTTAATCTAATAATATACAGCATGGTGACTACAGTTAATCGTAAAGTATTTGATACTTGAAATGTGCAAAGAGGGTAGACCTTAAGTGTTCTCACAAAAAATAATGGTAACTATGTCAGGTGATGGATCTATTAATTGTCCTGATGGTAGTTATCATTTCACAATCTATTTGTATATCAAAACATCAAGTTGTACACTTTAAATATATGCAATTCCTATGTTAATTATACCTCAGCAAAGCTGGCTGGAAAAATTATGACATTGTTCTTTGAGAATAAATAACCATCAATCATATAAGAAATAGTAATTCTTGAATACCAGGGAATTTTTCACTGATGTCTGGTTTAAGATTTAATTCTTTTAAACTTAACCTAGTACACGATGATTTGCTGATCAACCAACCCTTAGTTATCTCCAAAAAGAGAGAGGCTCAAGACATATTTGCAATGAATAAAATACTATCCAAAAATCAAGCAGATGTTTAAGAAGAAAAAAACTCAAGAAATAGAATTCTATTGCCAGTTTAAAATTTTACTTGAAAATCTTATGTGTTCAGGTATCTAAAATTAATGTTAGCTCTGAGCAAATCTTTTCACCAAAAATAAATAAATAAATAAAAATAAATGAAATAAAATAAAAATGCACTATGAGTGTCTGTATGTGTGTTTCTAATTAGAGGAATGCAGAAGAGGCACTTAAAAAACAGAGAGATTAATACCGTACTTTATCCATCGTGGCCCTTCAAAATAAGCTTCTGTGTTTTTTGTTCTTAAAGATAGCTCTTGAAAACAATTTAGACTTGATATTGGAAATACACTGATTGGGTAGTAAGGAATACTAATTTTCTTTAATTTTTACTAATTTATTTTTTTTACAGAGTTTCAATGAATTTCTGTTAAATTTTTTTATTTGCTAATAAACTGCTACAATTTTAGCACAAATTCTCTTCATAAAAGAGTAATATTTTATGACAAAACATCAGAAATTCAAACTTTGTCTAGACCAGTTATCTGGTTGCATGCTCACCTGGGAGAGCAGTGAGGGATACGTTGCAGAGATACCAAAGAAAAGACCTGGAGACAGCAAACAAGACAAGTAGGTTTATTGGGAGTTACCCACAGGGAGATTGGGTGGTGGCCAGCTGGGCAGAAATGTACACCCACAACCATGGGTGGGGAGAGGGTTTCTTATATAAGCAGGGGACACAAACTATATGCTTGTCAAGGAGCTGTCCCTGGTACGACCAGTGTTCTCAGGAACAGTAACTCATGTGGAGGGACTCTGTGTCCCTTTAAGATGTGATGTTCTTTAAGTGAGATAAGGTAGGATGCAGGCTGGCCAGGCCCTGGATTGTTACAAACCCCTGAAGCTGGGCATCCTGGCCAGAAGGGAGCCAGAAGGACACACAGTTGCAATGAGCTTGTGAGCTCTTCTAAGCAAGCAAGGCCCAGGCCCTACACTCCATCCACATGTGTCCAAATGGTCCTTACAATCTTATCATGTCATTCTTCTGTGGAGTCCCTTGAGCCAGACTCATAGAGGAGCATTGTAAGCAGATACCACAACAGCAATAGAGAGAACAGCAAGAGAAAAAAACCAATAATAAGAAGACAGGAATGCCAAAGAACACCTTTCACCAGGTTGAGGGGCGGGATTGAATCCAAGCTGAGACTGGGTCAGTGGACCGGGCATCAATAACCTGTGTATGGGTATGTTTGGAGGCCACTGCAGAAGAAATGTTATGAGCATGGTCCATGATATAGATACAACATTCTACCTTTATCAGAACACAACACAACACAACTCCCTCCTTGGGCAGCAGAGAGCTTGTCCAGAGCCATTCTTTTTTGCAACAGTACTTGTCTCATTTGGGATGTTTCCACTACTTAAAAGCGTTATCACATGTCTGGTGTTGTTTAGAGCTGTTGCCACATGTTTGCCTAGGGCAGACACTTGCCATTCTACATCAATAGACACAGCTGGTGGGGAAAAGATAGCAAAGGGGTAACACCACCCTGCAGTGCATTGCACACAATGGCATGCATGAACTGCCTCCCAATTAGAAGGAAGTTGTTGAAAGGAAGACAGGATGCATGCATGCATGTAGGTGTGCCCTCATGTGCATCTGCCAGTCCAATTATAAAGAAGATAGGGCCACCTGTGAGTGCCAAAAGCCCACAGCCACCCCTGAGGAGAGCCATAGGCTCCTCTGATGGTGTTGTTTTGTCTTCCCAACCACATAGCTGCAGTAATGATAATTGTTTGATTATACATCGTTTTAGACTTCCGCTGCACATTTTTAAAAATAATTTCATTTGGTAGTGAAGAGTTATTGTGACCTTCAACGCACCAGGTAAGGGAAGCTCTTAATTCTATTTGCATAGCTGTTAACCATCCTAGACCATCAAAAACAGAGTACCCCACCTTTGGGGTTGTATTAGCCTGCTCACACACAAGCTAGAAGATATACTTTCAAGAGGCAGCATAAGATGGCAAGGACAGGTTACTTAGCAGGAGGGGACTGGAAATGGCAAAGTGGGTGATGTTCCTCCACGCTCACAGGGCTCTCCAGTCTGAGACATGGGCAGCTTGGTGATGCCATGGTAACCCCGTGGTTGAAGAGAGAGGCAGCTAACTTCATACACAGCAGTTGGAGTGATTTTATATGTCAGCAACAGTGTGTGCCCAATCAGTGAAAAGGTTGGTAGGTGTTGTCCTAAGGACAAAAGTAAGATGTTTAGAGGAGAATAAAACAGGGAGGTCATGACCATCCAACAAGACACATATGGCTGTAGTGACATAGGATAAGGGAGGAATAACACTACACCAGAGGGAAAGGATGACTATGTCTTGGGGAATTGGAGGCACTGGATTAGTAAGTTTGGAGGTTTGGGGTGGCCTCCCCACAATGAAGGGTGTTACTGTGATATCCTCTTCTAAGCCTGTTCCCAAAGGGGCTAAGAGACCATGCCAGCGGGTCCCCACCTGTCAACACAGTGGCCAAGTGACCACGTGGGTCCTGGTAGGAAGTTCTTGCGACAGAGGCAAAAGCAAGTTGTTCCGTGTGCCCTTCTGTGGTTGTAGTGTGTCTCCTTGATTAGCTCTTGTCTGTACACATACTGTCATATCAGGTCCTTGTGTCAACATCTGATAGGCACTGGGTCAGGTGTGCCTCTCTTGTTCATTGAGTTGATGTATGGCCATTGTTAGCGATCTTGTCTAGTGGGCTAGGGTCTGTCTTCTGTCCTCAGTTGTTGTTTCAGCAAGCCATTCATTCATTCCATCAGCCCGCAGACATGGGGTGATATTGCAGGTGAAGATGCCAATATATGTCCTTTTGATCAGCCCATGTCTGTAGCTGGTGGCCAGTAAAATGTGTACCTTGGTCACTGTCAATGAGTGTGGGAACACCATATGTGGTGCAGAGCCTTTTGTGGGGTTTTTTTTTTGTGGCCCTCTTGCTGGGGTATGCCTGTAGCAGCCCTGTATAGGTGTCCACACAAGTAAGGGTATACCAAGAACCATCAGAAAGAGGCAAGGGCCTGATGTAGTCCACCTGCCAGCATTGAGTGGGCTGGTTGGCTCTGGTGTTTTGGCCTGTATCCTGGGCAATGGCCCAGGGTCTTTGTAAGGAACAAGAAGGGCACATCTGCCAGACCTGCTCCATGCCAGCATAGTGTAGCGGGAGGCCCCAGGCCTTGGCAATAGCCTATAAAGTCCTTTGTCCTTTATGTCCAGTCTTCTTGTGTTGCCACTCTTTCAGCTGGTGCTTCTTCCAGGAGATGGATCTGAGTTAACTCACCTGCTTGTTGGTTTCCTGGTGGCATTGTCACCTGATGTGCAGACACATGGTACACTGTTATAATCATTCCCCAGATCCAATGCCACGTATCCTCCCAGAGTTCTGCCCCCCACAATGGGCGACCATTAATAGTCCACTTTTTTTGTGCCCATTTTGCCATCCACAGGATGAGCTATTTACAGACTGCCCAACTGTCCATGCACAGACCTATTGGATTGGGGTCACAAGTCAACACTATCCAGGCGGCCCACAGTTTGGCCCATTGACTGTTGTACCCAGAACCAGAGTCCAACCAAATGCTGTCAGTCAAAGCCTGGATGGCCACTACCATGCACTGGGGGGAGGGGGTTGTCCCTTACAGAGCCATTTGCATACCAGGCCTCCACCAGGATTCATCCTTTTCCTTCCTGTACATTTGGCAGGGTTTCAGGCATGGACACTTCATCTAACCTGATTGTTTCTTCTGTGGTGTATGTAACTGGTCACAGGACGCATGCAATTCTCCACTGAGGGGACTACCGATGAGGGTTCCTCTTTGCTGTAAGTATGTATGCAACCTTTCTAATGTCTGCGTTTGAGCTGTTCCCAAGTAGGGCTTTAGGAAAGCATTCCGCAGGCACTCTGCAATGGGCAGATGAGTACAGACTATGACCAGCAGGGAACAGGTTATGGACTCCATCTGCTGGAAGGCCAAGTAAGCAGCACGCAACTATTGTTCCAGGGGGCTATGCAAGTTTTCAGTCCTTTTCCACAGTTGGGACCAAAAGCCAAGTGGTACTCATTTATTGCCTTGCCTCTGCCACAGACCCTATCCAAACCCCTCTGGGTAACTGGAAATGTCCAATTCATGTGGTTGTCCTTGTGTTATAACACCCAAGGGCTGGATTTTTTTTACTGCTACTTTGGCTTGGGTGAAGGCCTCTTGCTTAGTGGTCCCCCAGTGCCAGATGACACACTTTTGCACCAACTTATAAAGAGGACGGACAGCCTGTATCTTATATATAACAGCAGCAGGAAGCACTTTTGTCTTACCCAATCAGACAACACCCAAGTATCGGACAGACAACCCACACCCTTGCAATTTGTTGTCATTCACCGTGACAAGGGAGCTGGAGCCTTCCTGGAGGTCTGAAAAAAACTCAGACGTTAATATGACATCACCAATATAATGGAACAAGGCAACAACAGGGGGTCTTGTCCACTGTGCTATAGAGGTGTTGCTGCAGGATGGGAGGAGAAGTGATGGAAACCATTTTGCTCATTTCCACCCTCAACAGCAAAATGTCTTTTGCTCCAGTATCCAGGAGTTGCAAAAGCCACCCCTTGTATTCCTTCCCCTTCTGCCTGAATTTGTTTCCCATTTCCACCAGTTGTCCCTTGATCTTAGCAAAATGACAGCCTAGGATCTCTATTTTCTCATCAGACCCCCATAGGTGTGTCAACAGCACCTCGGTTGTCTTGGCTTCAACCAGTTGAGCCTCTCTCTAACTTCAGTTCCTCTTGTAGCTGCCCCACCTCGGCTCTTGCTTCCATCTCAGCTTCTGTTGCATGACTTACTGCAGTGAGGAGGGACCACCCCACCACCACAGTTGCTGCCCAGGCTTCTGACATCTTCTCATCATTGCCTTCTCATCATGCCTGGGACTTCCCATGCCTTCATTTCAAGCCAGCCCACAGTGAGTAGGGGCCACCCCATGGTTGTAGCAATGGCTGGGCCCCTGAGATTTTCTTTTCTACATTTCTCATGCCCAGGACTCCCCCTAGGCCCTTTGGCTTTGGGGTATCCCTATACTCAGGCAGTGGGCCCCAACCATCAAGGGTGATAGTGACCAGCTCCCACAGGGATGACATTGGCCCACCCAGGATTTCCCCTGCAGACTTCCCCTTCCCATCCCCCATAGTCTCAGTGCTCATGGGCATTTCTTCAGTTTCCTGGCTGGCTCACTAACTGTCTAGTCACACATCCAGTTGGGAGAGCAGTGAGGGACAAGTTGTAGAAAGACCAAAGGAAAGACCCAGAGATAGTGAATGAGACATATAGGTTTATTGGGTGCTATTTACCCCCAGGAGGTCCAATGGTGGCTGGCTGGCTGGAAATGTGCATCCGCAACTGTGCGTGGGGAGGGCGTTTCTTACATGGGCAGGGGACACAAAGACTATATGCTTGTCGAGCATCTGCCCCTGGTACGACCAGCATTTCCAGGAACAGTAGCTCATGAGGAGGGGCTCTGTGTCTCTTTAAGATGTGATATTCTTTCAGTGAGATAAGTTAGGATCTGGGCTGGCTAGGCCCTGGATTGTTATAAATCAAAGCAGCTGGGCATCCTGGTCAGAATGGAGCCAGAAAGACACATGGTTCCAACGGGCTTATGGGCTCTAGCTGAACAAGCAAGGCCTCAGCCCTACACCAAACTATCCTTTTAAATAAAAAATTAATAAATGATTAATTTGAAGTTAGTAAATGTTCATAAGTCAGTAATTATGAATGATCATATAATTAATGGTTTATAAAATATTCCTAAATAAACTCATTGAAATGAATAAAATAAAGTTGATAAGATTTTCTAAGCTAAGTGCAATTTTATAATCTAATGAGATTCTGTAACCAACAGATAAAGCGTTTTTAATTGGCTACCATCCCCAGGACACAAGAAGAAGCAACAGATTAAGGAACCCAGACTTTCTGTGAAGGAGGCCTATTAGTTTATCTTTATACCTGTGACCTGAGGGGCTGGCTTCTAATTAAACACACACCTAAAGACCCACTGTAATACTCTCCAGAGCCTTGGAGGGTGGGCACTACGTTCATGCTCTCCCTCTATGGTGATCCAAAGCACCAGTATCACCCAGAAAGGAGCCAGGCACATGTCTGGCATCCCATTTTTTTGTGACTGCCATCTAGGGGATACTTGCTGGTCACCCAGCTCTGGTGGCTTGTGCAAATTACACTTGCATTCCACAGGACTGTGTATATCTGCATGCTTTAAAAGCTGCTACTTGCGGGTCTGGCTTCCAATCAGACTGAATCTAGGTGCTGACTGAAATCCTCTTTTTTGGGACACTGACAAATCTTTGACACTCTAAACTACTGGGAGCCACTAAAAATAAAATAGACTGCTTGGACAATCACAAAGGTTTGAGACACAATCAAAACCTAGGACAATGTTGAATAACGAGGTTAATTTCCTATACAAGGCCACTTCCTCAAGACTGGGAGAGGTGGTGGTTTTTGTAATGCATAGAAACTAACTCAGAGGGTCAAGAAAAATGAAGAAACAGAGGAGTATGTTCCAAACAGAAGAAACAGATAAAACCTCAGGAAAAGTTCTTACTGAAACTAAGGTAAGTGATTTAGCCAATAAAAGGTTCAAAAAAAAAGATCATAAAGATGCTCACCAACCTTGCAAGAAAATAGATTTACACAGTGAGATAGAAAATATAAGAAAGTACAAAGTTAAAGTCACATAGCTGAAAAATACAATATATGAACTGAGAAATACACTAGAGGGGTTCAAGGGCAGACTAGATAAAGCAGAAGAAGGTTCAATAAACTCCAAGACAGGGCAGTGGAACTTGAAGCCAGGTACCTGAGGGTTACTCTAAATATTCAATAAGAACATGGTTAACTTTCAACCTTGTTCCCAACACAGACACAGATGAAAAGAAGTTAATCCATGCATCATTATAAGCTTGTTAATTTTCTTTTTCTTATTTAACCTGACAGGTGACTCAAGGGTCAAAAGGATTTATGAGCTTGTTTTGCAGAATAAAAAGAATGCAGGGCCAGCCCCCGTGGCTTAGCGGTTAAGTGCGCGCGCTCCGCTGCTGGCAGCCTGGGTTCGGATCCCGGGCGAGCACCGACGCACCGCTTCTCTGGCCATGCTGAGGCCGTGTCCCACATACAGCAACTAGAAGGGTGTGCAACTACGACCTACAACTATCTACTGGGGCTTTGGGGGAAAAATAAATAAATAAATAAAATCTTAAAAAAAAAAATCAGTTTTTAGAATAAAAAGAATGCATTTAATGAAGTTATGACCACAAGATAACCAGCTTCCAGATGCTGCTGATGCCGAGGAGTCTAGTTTCCCAAGGGCTGATCAGGAGTCAAAGAAACATGGACTTCCCCTTTGTTTCTCTGAAACTCCTCTTCTCAAACCCCTTAGCTCCATACAGACCCACTGCTTTCTTCTTTTGTTAAAGTGGATTTGAGAGAACCTACCGTCCTGTCCCCTGGTTTGGCCAATTGAAATAAATCTTCCTCTATCTGTAAGCACTGGTGATTGGCTTACTGCACTTCAGGCACACGCACTTGAGATTAAGAGGTTTGGCACAAAGCTCACTCAATCAGAACAGCAAAAATGCAAAAGGAATTTAAAAAAGGATGTAGCTTAAGGGATATATGAGACAACATCAAGCAGAACAACATTTGCATGCCCAGAGGAGAAAACAGAGAAAGAAAGGGGCAGAAAACGTATTAGAAGAAATTATGGCTGAAAACTTCCCCAACCTGGGGAAGGAAACAAAATACAGATCCAGGAAAACCAAAGAGTTCCAAATAAGAGGAACCCAAAAGGACCCAGATCAAGACACATTATAATTAAGAAGTCAAAAGTTAAAGACAAGGAGAGAATCTTAAAAGTAGCAAGAGAAAAATAACTTGTTATTTATAAGTGAACCCACATAAGATTATCAGCAAATTTTTCAGCAGAAATTTTGCATGTCAGAAGGGAGTGGCATAATATATTCTAAGTATGAAAAGAAAAAACTTTCATAATCTACCCAGTAAAGCTATCATTCAGAGTTGAAAGAGAGATAGAAAGCAAAAGGTAAAGGAGATCATCACATCTAGACCATCTTATAAGAAACGTTAATGGGACTTGTTTAAGCTGAAACAAAAGGGCGTTAATTAGTAAAATGAAAACATATAAAAGTATAAATTTCACTGGTAAAAGTAAATATTTAGTAAAATTCAAAATAATTTAATACTGTAAAGGTGGTGAATTAATCACTTGTAAAGGTAGTATGAAGGTTAAAAGGCAAAATTAGTAAAAATAATTACAACTACAATAAAACATAGCAAAAATAATGATAACAACAATAATTAGTTAAGGGATACATAAGATAAAATGATATAACTGTGACACTCAAAATATAAAACATGGAAAGGGAGGGTAAAAATGTAGAGCTTTAGACTGTGTTAAACTTAAGTTGTTGTCAACTTAAAATAGGCTGTTATAAATATAAGTTGTTTTATGTAAGCATCTTGGTAACCACAAAGCAAAAACCTATAGTAGATACACAAAAGATAAATAGAAAAGAATCTAAGCATACCGCTATAGAAAATTATCAAATCACAAAAGGAGAGAGCAAGAGAAGAAGGAAGGAATATATTAACTACAAAACAGCCAGAAAATAATTAAGAAAATGGCAATATACATACCTATCAATAAGTACTTTAAATAAAAGTAACCTAGAGAGGCTAAACAGATAAAAAGCAAAATCCATCTATATGCTGCCTACAAGAGGCTCACTTCAGATGTAAGGACACAAATCGATTGAAAGTGAAAGGATAGAAAAAGATATTCCATGCCAGTAGAAACCAAAAGAGAGCCAGAGTTCTATACTTATGTCAGACAAGGTGGACTTTAATACAGAGACTGTGATAAAACAAAGAAGGTTATTATATAATGATAAAGGGGTCAATGCAAAAAGAGGGTATAACTTTAGTAAATATTTATGAACCCAATCTAGGAGCACCTAAACATATAAAGCAAATATTAACAGACCTAGAGAGAGAAATAGATAGCAATATAATAATAGCAGGAGATCTTAATACCCCACTTTCATAAATGGATAGATTGTCCAGACAGAAAATCAAAGGAAATATTGGCCTTAAATGAAATATTAGACCACATGGACTTAACAGACATATACAGAACAGTCCATCCAAAAGCAACAGAAAACACATTCTTCTCAAGTGCACAAGGAACATTATCCAGTATAGATCATATGTTAGGCCACAAAAAAGTTCTAATAAATTTAAGAAGATTCAGGTACTGGCCTGGTGGCATAGCAGTTAAGTTCATTTGCTCTGCTTCAGTGGCCTGGGGTTCATGGAGAGGATGACTGGCAACAGATGTTAGTTCAGGGCCAATTTTCCTCACACACACACACAAAAAAATTTAAGAAGATTGAAATCATATCAAGCAACTTTTCCAACCACAATGGTATAAAGCTAGAAATCAGTTATGAGAAGAAAACTGGAAAATCCACAAATATGTGAAGATTAAATAACATGCTACTAAACAACCAATGAGTCAAAGAACAAATAAAAAGACAAATAAAAAATATGTTGAGATAAATGAAAATGGAAATACAACACACTAAAATTATGGGATGCAGCAAAAGAGTTCTAAGAGACAAGTTCGTAGCAACAAATGCCTACCTCAAGAAACAAGAAAAATCTCAAATAAACAGCTTAATTTTATAGCTCAAGTAACCAGAAGAAAAAAAACAATAAAAGCCCAAAGTTAGCAACAGGAAGGAAATAATACAGATCAGGTGGAAATAAATAAAAGAAACTAAAAAAAGCATTATAAAAGATCAAAGAAGGGCCAGCCCTGGTACCTAGTGGTTAAGTTTGGTGTACTCCACTTTTGTGGACTGGGTTTGGGCCCAGGAATGAACCTACACTATTTGTCTGTCAGTGGCCACGCTGTGATGGCAGCTCACATACCAAAAGACAGAGGAAAGATTGGCAGCAGATGTTAGCTTAGGGTGAGCCTTCCTCAGGAATAAAAATCAAAGAAATTAAGTATTGGTTCTTAGAAAAGGTAAACAAAATTGACAAATCTTTAGTGAGAATCAACAAGAAAAAAGAGAGAGGACTCAAAAAAACGAAAGAGGAGATGTTACAAATGATACAGAGGATTGTAAGAGACTGCTTTGAACAATCATACACCAACAAATTGGACAACATAGAAGAAACAGATAGATTCCTAAAAACATACAACTTACCCAGACTAAATCATGAAGAAATAGAAAACCTGAACAGACTGATTACTACTAAGGAGATTGAATCAGCAACCAGAAACCTTCCAACAAACAAAAGATCAGGACCAGATGCTTTCATTGGTAAACTCTATCAAACATTTAAAACAGAATTAACATTGATCATTCTCAAACTCTTTTACAAAATAGAAGACAAGGGAACACTTCTAGGCTCATTTTATGAGGCCAACATTATCCAAACCAAACAAGACAAGATACCAAAACCAGAAAAACATGCCACAGGAAAAGAAAATTACAGACCAATATCCCTGATGAATGTAGATGAAAAAACACTCAATAAAATATTAGCAAACCAAGTTCAACAGTACCTTAAAAGAATCACTTACCATGATCAAGTGATATTTATTCCAGGGATGCCTGATTGCTTTAACATCAACAAATCAATCAGTGTGATATATCACATTAAAAAAATGAAGAAAAAAAATCGTATCATCACCTCAATAGACGCAGCAAAAGCAATCGACAAAATTCAACATCTATTCATGATAATAACTCTCAAGAAAGTGGATATAGACGGAATATACCTCAATATAATAGAGGCCATATGTGACAAGCCCACAGCTAAAATCTTACCCTACAGTGAGAAGCTGAAATCTTTTCCTCTAAGAACAGAAACAAGACAAGGATGCCCACTCTCACCACTTTTATTCAACAGAGTATTGGAAGTCCTAGCCGGAGCCATTAGGCAAGAAAAAGAAATAAAAGGCAACCAAACTGGAAAGGAAGAAGTAAAATTGTCACTATTTGTAGATGACATAATATTGTGTATAGAAAAACCTAAAGACTCCACCAAAACACTATTGGAACTAATAAACAACTTTAGTAATGTTGCAGGATACAAAAATCAGTTGTATTTTAATACCCTAATAATAAACAAGCAGAAAGAGAAATTAAGAAAACAATTCAATTTACAGTTGCATCAAAAGAATGAAGTACCTAGCAATAAGTTTAACCAAGGAGGTGAAAGACATGTACACTGAAAACTACAAGATGTTGATGAAAGAAATTAAAAGACCCAAATAAATGGAAAAGAATTCCATGCTCATGAATTGGAAGGATATTTTAAAATGCCCATACTACATAAAGCAATCTACAGATTCAATGCAATCTCCATCAAAATTCAAATGACATTTTTCACAGAAATAGAAGAAACTATCCTAAAATTTGTATGAAACTATAGAAGATTCTGAATAGCCAAAGTGATCTTGAGAAATAAAAACAAGCTGAGGACATCATACTTCCTGACTTCAAAGTATATTACACAGCTATAGTAATCAAAACAGTTTGGTATTGGCACAAAAACAGACATATTGATAAATGAACAGAATAGAAAGCCCATAAATAGATCCAAGCTATATGGCCAATTAATTTACAACAAATGAGCCAAGAATATAAGATGGGGAAAGGACAGTCTCTTCAATAATCGGTGTTGGGAAAATTGAACAGCCACAAACAAAAGAATGAAACTGGAACACTGTCTTACACCATTCACAAAAATTAACTCAAAAAGTGACAAATATTTGAATATAGGACCTGAAAACATAAAACTCCTAGAAGAAAACATAGGTGGCAACCTCTTTGACATTGTTCTTGATGATTTTTTGGATTTGAAATCAAAAGCAAAGGCAAAAAAAGTAAAAATAAACAAGTGGGACTACATCAAACTTAAAAGCTTTGAAACCATCAACAAAATGTAGAAACAATCTATGAAACATGAGAAAAATATTTGCATGTCATATACAGGCATATCTTGGAGATATTGCAGGTTTGGTTTCAGACCACTGTGATAAAGTGAATGTCACAATAAAGTGAGTCACACAATTTTTTTTGTTTCCAACTGCATAAAGTTATGTTTACACTATATTGTTGTCTATTAAGTGTGCAATAGCCTTATGTCTCAAAAAAACAATGTATTACCTTAATTAAAAAATATTTCATTGCTAAAAAATGCTAACCATCATCTAAGCCTTCAGCCAGTCATAATCTTTTTGATGGTGGGGGCTCTTGCCTCAATGTTGATAGCTGCTGACAGATCAAAGTGGTGATTGCCAAAGATTGGGGTGCCTGTGGCAATTTCTTAAAATAAGCCAATAAAGTTTGCAATAAGGCTGTTTTGCTTTCTTGTCATTTGTGTGTTCACTAAAGTAGCACTTTTAATTCCTTTCAAGAATTTTTCCTTTGCATTCACAACTTGGCTAACTCTTTGGTGCAAGAGGCCTAGCTTGACTTTTGACACATCTTCTTCAAAAAGCTTAATCGTTTCTAGTTTTTTATTTAAAGTGAGAGATGTGTGACTCTTGCTTTCACTTGAATACTTAGAGGGTATTGCAGGGTTATTATTTGGCCTAATTTCAATATTGTTTCATAGGGAATAGGGAAGCCTGAGGACAGGGAGAGAGATGGGGGAGTAGCCAGTTGGTGGACCAGTCAGAACACACAGAAGATTTATCTGTTAAGTCTGCCATCTCATATGGGTGCAGTTCATGGTGGCCCAAAATAATTACAACAGTAACATTAAAGACCACTGATCACAGATAACATTAAGAAATATAATAACAATGCAAAAGTTTAAAATATTGTGAGAATTACCAAAATGTGACACTGAGACACCAAGTAAGCAAATGTAATTGAAAAAATGGCACTGACTGACTTGCTTTATGCAGGGTTGCAACAAATCTTCAATTAGTAAAAAATGAAATATCTGAGAAATGTAATAAACAAGGTGCAGTAAAAGGAAGTATTCCTGTATCTGATAAGAGGTTAATATCTAAAATATATAAAGTACTCATACAACTCAATGGCAAAAACCCAAACAATCTGATTAAAAAATGGGCAGAGTATCTGAATAGACATTTTCCCAAAGAAGACATACAGATGGTATACCAGGTACAAGAAAAGGTGATCATAATCTCTGATCATCAAGGAAATGCAAAACCAAAACCACAAGGAGACATCACCTCTTATGTGTTAGAATGGCTGTTATCAAAAAGACAAGAGATAAGTGTTGGTGAGGATGTGGAGAAAGGGGAACACTGTGCACTGTTGGTGGGAATGTAAATTGGTATAGCCACTGTGGAAACAGTATGAAGGTTTCTCAAAAAATTAAAAATAGATTTACTATATGACTAAGCAATTTCAGTTTGGGTTATTTATCTGAAGAAAATGAAAACACTAACTCAAGAGATATATGTACTCCCATGTTCAATGCAGCATTATTTATAATAGTCAAGATATGGAAGCAATCTAAGTATCCACTGATGGATGAGTGGATAAAGAAATTGTAATATTATTGAGTCATGATAAAGAAAATCTTGCCGTATTTGACAACATGGATGGACTTGGAGGGCATTAGGTTAAGTGAAATAAGTCAGATGCAGAGAGACAAATGTCTTATAATCTCACTTCTATGTGGAATATCACCCTCCTCAAATAAAAAAACAACCAACTAACAAAAAGATTAGTGGTTGATATAGAGAACAGATTAGATTTGTGGTTGCCAGAGTAGGGAGGATGTGTGGTGGGTGAAATGGGTGAAGGGACGTAAAAAGTGAAAGCTCCCAGCTATAAAATAAATGTCATAGAACATAATGTACAGATAGGGACTATAGTTAGTAATACTGTATTATATATTTGAAAGTTGCTAAGATAAAAAACAAATTTTCATCAAAAGAAAAAAGTTTTTATAACTATGTGTGGTAATGGATGTTAACTAGAGTTATCGTGATTATTTCACAATATATGTAAATATTGAATCATTATATGGTACACTTGAAACTAATATAATATTATACGTCAATTATTTCTAAACTTAAAAGAAAGCTCATATTTAAATCTGTATATATTAAGGATGGTATCATTTCTTTTCCATTCTGTTGCTGACGTACCTACTTTTGTATTTTCTACCTTTATAATTCACATTTTTGCAAAACTCAGAAAAATATTCTTTCTTTTGTTTTGGTGTAATGCTTAAAGAAACTTTTTCTTCTTGATATTCCTCGTATTTTTATGGTTTCTACCTTATTTGAATATATTATCAATCTTTGATATTAGCTGATAAAAAGAATAAATTAGATACCTACTATTTATTTATTTATTTATTTATTTATTTATTTATTTATTTATTTATTTATTGGTGAGGAAGATTAGCCATGAGCTAGCATCTGTTGCCAATCCTCTTTTTTTTGCTTGAGGAAGATTGGCCTTGAGCTAACATGTGTGTCAATCTTCCTCTATTTTTGTGTATGTTGGATCCCACTACAGCATAGCTGGTGAGTGGAGTAGGTTCGTGCGTGGGATGAACCCATGCACCCCAGTTGCCAAAGCAGAGTGTGCAGAACTTGGACCACTCAGCCATGAGGCCAGGTCCTACTTAGTTAACTATACCAATTGCATTCATTAGATAATTAAATCTTCCATACTAATTGAGTAACCCCAAACAATTAATTTATAATTTGCTTATCATGAAGTAAATCGTTACACTTAATTAGCTATTACTCTGTCTTTTAGATTGTCCATGTTTTTCTTTTTTGGTCTGGCACCAATATGACACTATTTTGTGTATCTGTGTGAGGAAGATCAGCCCTGAGCTAACATCCATGCCAATCCTCCTCTTTTTTGCTGAGGAAGACTGGCCCTGGGCTAACATGCATGCCCACCTTCCTCTACTTTATACGGGACACCGCCACAGCGTGGCCTGACAAACGGTGTATTGGTGTGGTCCCGGGATCTGAACCCCGGCCGCCAGCAGCAGATCGTGTGCACTTAACCACTACGCGACGGGGCAGGCCCCTAATGTGACACTATTTTGATTGATATTAAAACATATGGAGAAACTTTTCCTTTTGTCTCAACATTCTGGCTCACATTCTAAAACTGAAATAAATACCTCCTCTTTTAAAGAGTACATTGGATATCTTCTTATCAATTGGTCTTTAAATGTCATCCTTACCATATCAAAAGCCTATAGACAAAAGACCCACAAAAGCCAAAACAATCTGGAGAAAGAAGAACAAAGCTGGAGGTATTACACTTTCAAATTTCAAACTACAGTCGTGTGCTGCATAAGGACATTTCAGTCAATGACAGCCTGCACACAGGATAGTGGACACACAAGATTAGTATCGTATAGCCTTGGTGTATAGTAGGCTATAGCATCTAGGTTTATGTAAGTACACTCTATGATGTTTGCACAACCACAAAATCAACTAACACATTTCTCTGAACTTACACCTGTCATTAAACCATACATGATTGTATACCACAAAGGTATAGTCAAAACAGTATGGTACTGGCACAAAAACAACAAATAGATCAGTGAAATAGATTGGAGAGCTCAGAAACAAATCCATGCATATATGATCAATTAATCTATGATAAAGGAGGCAAGAATATACAATGGGGAAAAGACAATCTCTTCAGTAAGTAGTGTTGGGAAAACTGAACAGCTACATGCAAAAGAATAAAACTGAACCACTATCTTACACCATATTAAAAATAAGCTTAAAATAGATTAAATACTTTAACATAAGATCTGAAACCATAAAACTCCTGGAAAACATAGGCAGTCAGCTCTTTGATATTGGTCTTACCAATATTTTTTTGGATATGTCTCCCTAGGCAAAGGCAACAAAAGCAAAAATAAACAAATGACATTTCATCAAACTTAAAAGCTTTTGCAAAGAAAAGGAAACTAGCAAAAAATGAAAAGGCATCCACCTGAAAGGGAGAAGATATTTGCAAATCATACATCTAGTAAAGTATTAATATCAAAAATATATGTAGAACTTACACAATATCAAAAAACAAACAACCCAATAAAAAGATAGGCAGAGGACTTAAATAGACACGATACACAGATGCTCAATAGGCACATTAAAAAATGCTCAACTTTTCTAATCAGCAAGGAAATGAAAACTACAATGAGATACCACCTCACATCAATCAGAATGGCTATTATCAAAAAGACAAAAAATAAAGTGTTGATGAGGATGTGGAGGACAGGGAAACCTCATACATTGTTGGTGGGAACGTAAACTCATGCAGCCACTATGACGTTAAAAATAGTTAAAAATAGAACAATCATATGATCCAGGCTTTCCACTTCTGGGTATTTATCCAAAGAAAACAAAAACACTAATTTGAAGAGATATATGCACCCCTATGGTTATTGCGCCATTATTTACAATAGGCAAGATATGGAAGCAACCTAAGTGTCCATCAATAGATGAATGGATAAAGAAGTGTGATATATATACACAATGGAATATTAGCTGTAAAAAATAATGAAATCTTGCCACCTGCGACAACATGGATAAACCTAGAGGGTATTAAGTTAAGTGAAATATCAGACAGAAAAAGATAAATACCATATGATTCCACTTGTGTATAGAATCTAAAAAACAAAACAAGTGAATAAGCAAAACAAAACAGAAAGAGACTCATAGATACAGGAAACAAACTGGTGGTTACCAGAAAGGGGAGATGTTTGGGGGCAGCTGAAAAGGTGAAGGGAATTAAGAGGTATAAACCTGCAGCTACAAAGTAAATGTCATGGGGATGTAATGTACGGGATAGGGAACATAGCTAATCATATTGTAATAGGTTTGTATGGTGACAGATTATACCCAGACTTATGTGGTGATCATTTGTGATGTATATAAATATTGAATCACTATGATGTACACCTGAAGCTAAGAGAATATTGTATGTCACTTATATTTCAATTAAAAAAGGCTATGTGTAATAAAATCTGCAGATATCTGTGGGAGAAAAGTACTTAAAAGGAACATTATTGGCCTAGAGCAGTAGTTCTTGAACCTTTTGTTTTATGACTCCTTTACATTTAAGAAGAAATTATTGAGAACCCCAAAGAACTTTTCTTAATTTTATCTACCAACATTTACAATATTAGGAATTAAAACTGGAATTTTTAGGAATTAACATTTAATTTAACTAGGAATTAAATTAGAATTAGAATTTAATTAGGAATTAAAAATTAAAAATATTTAAATAAAAATATTTTTATTTAACAAATAGCTATAGTTTTTCAAAGCAAAAATTTGCTGAGAAGAGACACAAAGCTTTACATTTTCACAAATCTGGCTTTTACAGATGAATTCTCACATCTGCTTTGGCATTTAATCTATTGTGATTTATTCTTTTGATTAAAATATATAAAGAAAATCTGGCCTCAAACAGATATGTAGTTGAAAAAGAGAGGAGTATTTTAATAGACTTTTAAAAATAACTGTGGATATTCTTTTGATACAACAAAATTTGACAAGTTGTTGTTTCTTAGTTGGTTGCAGTAAGGAATCTTAAATTAAGGTAATGAACTTTTCATAACCTGTTACATTAAAATCCATCTGGTCTATCTTGCATTTTGAATGGATCTTTAGCTTATGTGTAATTTTGTAATATAATGCATTGTCACATGTGAAATATTGATTCAATGCAAACCTCCCAAATGATGACAGATTTCATCATCTAATATACAAAATTAAATGATTATAGTTGCTAGAAGAAAATTGTTTACATATTGAAGAACTACCAAGCTCAGGTAAAAAGTTTTCCAAAATTCTAATTTTTAACTTGAAATCTCAGATTTGATCAATGGCAAGAGGTATTGTCAGCTGTTTGCCTTAAAATGACAGGGTACTTGGTTCATTTTCAGAAAATATCTACCAAATACCCAGCCCTAAAAAATGTTTATTGTTCTTTCAAATAAAAAATAGTATGCCTTGGAAAAGAAAAGTTGAAAACTCAGCTTATAAATGGAAACAAGCATATAAGAGCTTTCTCTTGAGAGAATCATTTTATTTCTGTATACAGCAGAAGTGCTTCATATATACATCTAGTTATTTTACGTGGAATACTGAAGGGATTTGTATTCAGAAGTTGAGATTTAAAGATATGAATAATTTTTGCTGATTTAACAAAAATATATTGAAGAGAAACTGTGCACTTGTTTGTTTACCTGTAGGTGCATTGTGGTGAATGAAACAATGACTATTAGAATAGTTTGTAGCCATTACCCTAACCGATGCAATGGTGTGAGTTTTACCAACTGTTTCTGCGCCATCAGAGAAATATCAACACAGTGAAAAAGTCAATAGTGTCTTGATTTTATTATAAAAATAGCAGTGACCTCATGCCTCTCTGAAAGTGTCTTATGGACTTTTAGGAGTCAAAAGACCACATTTTTAGAAAAAGGCAAAAGAAAAGAAAGTAAAATTATTTAAAATGAGATTTGTCCCTAAATTTAAATGCTGAACCCCAGGAAGCTAAGCTGCAACATTTGGCTTTTTATCTCACTACATATTTCTTACCATTGTAATGTCTTTAAAAAAAGGGATTTGAAGGGCCTGCCTGGTGGTGCAGTGGTTAAGTGCACATGCTTTACTGCAGCAGCCCAGGGTTTGCCAGTTCAAATCCCAGTTCGCACTGATGCACCACTTGTCAAGCCATGCTGTGGCAGCATCCCATACAAAGTGGAGAAAAGATGGGCATGGATGTTAGCCCAGGGCCAGTCTTCCTCAGCAAAAAGAGGAGGATTAGCAGATGTTAGCTCGGGGCCGATCTTCCTCACAAAAAGAAAAAAATAAAATAAAATAATAAAATAAAATGATAATTGTAATCCCCAAGATAGCTACTAAGAAAATAACTAAAAAAATATACAGAACATAAATAAGAGGTTCAAAACAATATACTACAGAAAGTCAATTAAACAAAAGAGAACACAGCAGTGGAGAAACCAAGGAACAAAAAAGATATGACATATAGAAGCAAGCAGCACAATGAAAGAAGTAAGTCTTTCTGACAATATCAATAAATGGTAAGGAGATTGAAACATTAAAAACCTCCCAACAAATAAAATGCCAGACAAAAACACTGCAAGAAATCTACAGACCAATATGCCTGATGAATACACATGCAAAAATCCTCAGTGCACTACTAGAAAACTCAATTCATCAGCACATTAGAAGGATTATGCAGCATGACAAAGTGGGATTTACTCCTGGAATGCAAGAATGGTCAATATATGAAAATCAATCAATATAACAAACATTAGCAGAAGGAATGACAAAAATACATGACCATCTCAGATGTCAGCAACATAGACAAATGAGCTGTTCCCTTTATCTGTCCCCCTTCGAAATACAACTAAATGGACATTCACTCATCAGAGGATACCCATACAGCACATCAGGATGCCTGAGAGACCCACACAGCTATACATATGAAGGTGGATGGACCACCCCCAGGGAGGTGGTGGAGATAGGTAAGCTCTCTCTGGCCCCCAGGCAACCCAGTGCATGCATGCAACTGCACTCGTGGCTGGAGCACTCATAGCACTGCTGCAGCACTTAGGGTGGGAGTGTGCCTCAACATGACTGCAGAAACAAATGACAGCAGCCGTGAACCCCCATGTGATCACTTCCCCATCTGGTGGGACAGTCCTCAGGGCCCTTAGGGAGTCCTCATTGTCCACAGGGAGTGGCTCAGCCTTGGACCCAGTGGGGAGGCCCCACCCACCAAGCACAAAGGCTGGTGTGACCTGGAAGAAGATCTAGGAGCAGAGAGCAGTAGGGCTGTGGCCCAGATGAACAAGCACCCAGCTTCCACAGATGCCCACAGTACAGCTGCAGCCCTGAAGCAGGGAGTGTGACTTAGCAGGACTGTGAGAGCAGGTAGCAGCAGCCCTGAGCCCCACTGTGATTACTCTATCATCTGGTGGGAGAGTCTATAGTCCCACCATGGTCCCAGGGAGTAGCTCTGGTTTGGACACAGTGGAGAGGTCCTACCCACCAAGCACAATGGCTGGTGCAACCTAGGAGCAGACAGCAGCTAGCTGTGAGTCTAGGAGAACCAAATGAGCTCCTTGCTCCAGTGAATGCCCATAGTACTGCTGAGGCCCCAAAGGGGGAAGCGTGTCTTGGTGGGACTGTGGTAGAAGGTGGCAGCAGCCGTGCGCACCCACGTGACTGCTTTCCCATTCAGTGGGAGACCCCACAAGGCCACTGTGATCCCAAGGAGTGGCCTAGCCTCTGACAGGCATAACTGACAGGGATTTTGCTGGTGGGCTCAGATTATACAGATCCTGCCCCCAATACAGTGGCGGCAGGTGGAACCCGTGACCAGATACTATCACTATGCACCGGCACAAATCACCTCCATCAAATTGTATAAAGAAATATATGAATACTCCAGACCAGAAGGAAAAAGACAAACACCCAGAAATCAATACTGAAGGCAAAGAAATCTACAAACTAAATGATAGGTAATTAAAAACAGCCATCATTGTGGCCAGCACCATTGTGTAGCGGTTAAATGTATGTGCTCCATTGCTGGCACCCGGGTTCGGATCCTGGGCATGCACCAATGCACCACTTGTCAGGCCATGCTGTGGTGACATCCCACATAAAGTGGAGGAAGATGGGCATGGATGTTAGCTCAGGGCCAGTCTTCCTCAGCAAAAAGAAGAGGATTGGCATGGATGTTAGCTCAGGGATGATCTTCCTCACACACAAAAACAAACAACGACGACAAAAAAACAGCCATCATAAAAAAACCTCAATGAGTTAAGAGAATTCAGAAGGCAGTTCAATGAAATCAGGAACCAAATTAATGAACAGAGGGAATTCTTCACAAAAGAAATCAAAACTATAAAGAAAAACCAATCAGAAATGTTGGAGATAAAAAGCACAATGGATGAGACTAAAAAACCCCCTGTAATCCTTAAATAACTGAGCTGACATTATGAAGGATAGAATTAGCAATCTAGAGGATAGGAATACTGAAATGGAGGAAAAGAGATGGAGGAAAAGAGAGAACTAAGAGTAACAAGAAATGAAGAAATTCTCTAAGAAATATCCAACTCAATTAGGAAATGCAACATAAGGATTATAGGTATTCTGGAGGGAGAAGAGAGACAGAAAAGAGCAGAGAGCTTGTTCAAAGAAATAATAGCTGAGAACTTCCCAAACCCGGAGAAGGAGCTAGAATTACACGTAAATGAAGCCAATAGAACACCTAACTACATCAATGTAAAAAGACCTTCTCCAAGGCATCTAGTAAAACCGGCAAAAGTCAATGACAAAGGAAAACTATTAAGGGCAGCAAGGTAGAAGACAATAACCTACAACGGAACCCCAATCAGGCTTTCAGTGGATTTCTCAGCAGAAACACTACAGGCTAGCAGAGAGTGGAATGATATATTCAAAATTCTGAAAGACAAAAACTTACAGCCAGGAATACTCTATCCAGCGAAAATATTCTTCAGCTATGACGGAGAAATAAAAACTTTTCCAGATAAACAAAAAGCTGAGGGAGTTTATTGACATAAGACCCCCTCCACAAGATTGATCAAGAAGGCCCTCATACCAGAAAAAGAAAAGAAAAGAAAAGAAAAAACAGGATTTGCAAAGCTTTGAACAAGGAAATAAATAGGTAGACAAATTCAGAAAATTGCAATTCTCTATCAGAACAGATTAGGAAACACTTAATTATAACTCTAAAGGTAAACAGAAGGAAAACATTAAAAATAAATGTAATCACTTTATTTTAACCACAAATTCACGAAACATAATGGAATAAGTTGTGACAACAACAACTTAGAAGGGGAAGAGGAAAGGGATGAAACCTGCTTGGACTAACGGAATAAGAGGCCATCAGAAAATAGACTATCTCATCTATGAGATCTTTTATACATATGTCACAGTAACCACTAAACAGAAAATTAGAACAAAGACACAAATGATAAATAAGGAGAAAACTGAGAAAAACCATCATAGAGAGCTACCAAACTGAATTGGCAATGTGAAATACACGAGACAAGCACAAGGGAAATACATAACAATTGAAACACATGATAAAATGTCAGCATTAAGCCCTCATATGTCAATAATCACTCTAAATGTAAATGGCTTGAATTCCCCAACTGAAAGACAGAGTGGCTAGATAGACCTAACAATTTGCAGCCTCCAGGAGACACAACTCAACCATAAAGAAAAACACAGGCTTAGAGTGAAGGGATGGAAGGTCATACTCCAAGCTAATGGCAAACAAAAGAATGCAGGGGTTGCCATACTTATATCAAACAAAGTAGACTTCAAGATAAAAAAGACAATAAGAGAAAAAGAGGGGCAGTATATAATGATGAAAGTGACACTCCACCAAGAGGACAAAACACATCAATATATATGCACCTAAATGAGAGAAGCAAAGTACATAAACCAACTATTAATGGACCTAAAGGAGACATTAACAGCAACACATAATAATAGGGGAGCTTAACACCCCACTTTCATAAATGGATAGATCAACCAGACAGAAAGTCAACAAGGAAATAGCAGAACCATAGAAAAACTATACCAGATGGACTTAATAGATATATATAGAACATTCCACCCCAAATCAGCAGAATACACATTGTTCTCAAGTGCACATGGGACCTTCTCGAAGATAAACCATATGTTGGGAAACAAGGCAAGCCTCAATAAATTTAAGAAGATTTAAATCATAACAAGCATCTTTTTCAACCATAATGCTATGAAACTAGAAATCACGTACCAGAAAAAAGCTGGGAAAGCGACACACATGTGGAGAGTAAACAAGACGCTACTGAACAACCAATGGATCATTGAAGAAATTAAATGAGAAATCAAAGAATATCTGGAGACAAATGAAAATGAAAATACACCACATCATCTCTTACAGGATGCAGCAAAGTCGTCCTAAGAGGGAAATTCATAGCAATACAAGCCTATCTTAACAAACAAGAAAAATCTCAAATAAGCAATCTTAAACTACACCTAAAAGAACTAGAAAAAGAAGAGCGAACAAAGCCCATAGTCAGCAGAATGAGAGAAATAATAAAAATTGGATCAGAAATAAATTAAATTGAAACCAAAAAAACAGTAGAAAGGATCAACGAAACTAAGAGCTGGTTCTTTGAGAAGATAAACAAAATTGAAAAACTCTTAGCCAGACTCACTAAGAAAAAAAGGAGAGAAGGCTCAAATAAAATTAGAAATGAAAGAGGAGAAATTACAATGCATACCACAGAAATACACAGTATTATAAGAGAATACTATGAAAAACTATATACCAACAAATTGGACAACCTAGAAGAAATGGATAAATTCTTAGATGATACTACCTCCCCAAACTGAACCAAGAATAAATAGAGAATCTGAATAGACCAATCACAAGTAAGGAGATTGAAACAGTAATCAAAAACCTCCCAAGAAACAACCACAAATCAGTCAATCAATGTGATATAGCACAATAACAAAACAAGGAATAAAAACCACATGATCATCTCCATAGATGCAGAGAAAGCATTTGATAAGATCCAACATCCCTTTATGATAAAAACTCTCAATAAAATACATATAGTATTCCACATAATTAAAGTCACATATGACAAACCCACAGCCAACATCATACTCAATGGGGAAAAAGAGATAGCCATCCCTTTAAGATCAGGAACAAGACAAGGATGCCCACTCTTATTCAACGTAGTACTGGAGGTTTCAGCCAGAGAAAATATGCAAGAAAAAGGAATAAAAGGGATCCAAACTGGCAAGGAGGAAGTGAAACTCTCACTGTTTGCAGATTATATGACTTTATATGTATAAAACCCTAAAAATTCTGTTGGAAGACTGTTAGAAATAATCAACAACTGAAGCAAAGTTGCAGGGTACAAAATCAACTTACAAAAATCAGTTGCATTTCTATACTCTAATAATGAACTAACAGCAAGAGAACTCAAGAATACAATCCCTTTTACAGTCACAATGAAAAGACTAAAATATCTAGGAATAAATTTATTCTATGAGGTGAAAGACCCATACGATAAAAACAATAAGATATGACTGAAAGAAATTGATGAAGACATAAAGAAATGGAAAGATATTCCATGCACATGGATGGAAGAATAAACATGGTTAAAATGTCCATATTACCTAAACCAATCTACCGATTCAATGCAATCTCAATCAGAATCCCAACGACATTCCTCACAGAAATAGAACAAAGAATCCTAAAATTCATACGGCTGGAAGGGAGTGGGGGGGAAGACTCTGACTAGCTAAAGCAATCCTGAGAAAAAAGAACAAATCTGGAGACATCACAGTCCCTGACTTCAAAATATACCACAAAGCTATAGCAATCCAAACAGCACGGATCTGGTACAAAAAGAGACACACAGATCAATGGAACAGAATTGAAAGCCCAGAAATAAAACCACAAATATATGGACAGTTAATCTTTGACAAAGGAGCTAAAGAACATACAATATAGAAAGGAGAGTCACTTCAATAAATGGTGTTGGGAAAACTGGACAGCCACATGCAAAAGAATGAAGGTACACTATTATCTTTCACCATACACAAAAATTAACTTAAAATGGATTAAAGATTTGCAAGTAAGGTGTGAAACCGTAAAACTCTTAGAAGAAAATTTAGACAGTACACTCTTTGACATTGGTCCTAGAAGGATCTTTTTGTATATCATATCTACTCAGGCAAGGGAAACAAAATAAAAAATAAACAAATGGGACTTCATCAGACTAAAGAGTTTCTGCAAAGCAAAGGAAACTATGAACAAAATGAAAACACAACCCAGCCACTCGCAGACAATATTTGCTACCCATATATATATATATATATATATATATAGGTATATGTCATATATCCAACAAGGGGTTAATCTCCAAAATATATAAAGAACTCAAAAACTCAACAACAAAAAAACAAACAACCCAATCCAAAAATGGGCAGAGGATATGAACAGAGATTTTTCCAACAAGATATACAGATGGCCAACAGGAACATGAAAAGATCTTCAACATCACTAATCATCAGGGAAACGCAAAGCAAAATGACAATGAGATATCACATTACACCTGTTAGAATGACTATAATTACCAAGACAAAAAACAACAAATGCTAGAGAGCATGTGGAGAAAAGGGAACCCTCATACACTGTTGGTAGGAACACGAACTGGTACAGCCACTGTGGAAAACAGTATGGAGATTTCTCGAAAAATTAAAAATCAAAACACCATGTGACTCAGCTATTCCACTGCTGAGTATTTATCCAAAGAACTTGAAATCAACAATTCAAGAAGATTTATGGACCCCTATGTTCATTGCAGAATTATTCACAATAGCCAAGTGGTGGAAGCAACCCAAGTGTCCAAAAACTGATGAATGGATAAATATGTGGTATATATACACAACGGAATACTACTCAGCCATAAAAAAAGACAAAATTTGCAACAACATGGCTGGAACTTGAGGGTATTATAGTAAGGGAGATATACCAGACAGAGGAAGACAAATTCCATATGATTTCACTCATATGTGGAAGATAAATACACGGACAAAGAGAACAGATTAGTGGTTACCTGGGGTGGGGGTGGGCATAAGGCATAAAGAGGCACATATATATCGTGACTGAAAAATAATGTAAAACTGAAATTTCACAATGTTATAAACTATTATGACACCAATACAAAAATTTAAATACATAACAAAGAAAAAAAATACATGACCATCTCAATTGGTGGAAAAGAGCATTTGACAAAATTCCACACCCTTTCGTGATAAAAACACCTTTCCTTCTAATTAGGATTAGAAGGAAACTACCTCAACATAATAAAAGGCCATATGTGAGAAGTGTGCAGTCAACACAATATTCAACACCTATTATTGCTGTTACCAAAAGGCAGAAAATAAGCATTAGCAAGAATGTGTGTATTTCAAACCCTTGTGCACTGTTGGTAATACTGTAAAATGGTGCAATTGACAAAAAACAGAAGGGAGCTTCCTAAAAAAATTAAAAATAAGAGTACCATGTAATCCAGCGATCTCATTTCTGGGTATAAATTCAAAAGAATTCAAAGCAGAGCCTCAAAGATATTTGCACATCCATGTTTTTAGCAGCACTATTCACAACAGCCAAGAGGTGGAAGCAACCCAAATTTCCATTGTTAGATGAATGGATAGTCAAAATGCGATAAATACATACAATGAGGTACTATTCAGTTTTAAAAAGAGAGGAAATATGGCCATTTTTACAACATGAATGGACCTTGAAGACATTGTACTAAGTGAAATAAGCCAGTAACAAAAGCAAATACTGTATGATTCCACTCACATGAGGTATTTAAAGTAGTCAAATTCATAAAAACAGAAAGAAGAAAGGTGGTTACCAGAGGCTAGGGGTAGAGGAAAAATTGGAGCTGTTGTTAACAGGTATAGAGTTTCAGTTTGCAAGATGAAAAAGTTCTAGAGATCTGTTTCACAACAGTGTGAATATACTTAACACTACATTTAAGAATGGTTAAGATAGTAAATTTTGTTATGTGTTTTATTAAAATTTTTTTAAAAGCAGAGATTGACAGGATGGATAAAAAATACCTGATCTAACTATATCATGACCAAACTATCATGATCCATCTCTATCTTGCTGTGTGCAAGAGACTCATTTTAGATTCAAAGACACAAATAGGTTTAAAGAGAAATAAAAGAAAATATTTATCCCACACAGAGAGTAACCAAAAGTGCTGAGGACCCTGTACTAACATCTATAGCATATAAACAAAATGAAATGAGAAGGGAATCAAACAGTACGCTATAAAAAATGAATTAAATACAAAAGGAGGCAGTGGTGAAGGAACTAAGGAACAAAAAGATATGACATATAGAAAATAAATAGCAAATAGAAGTCTTTTCTTATCAGTAACTATTTTATGTGTAAATAGGTCAAATTCTACAATTTAAAGGCATATATTGGAAGAATGGATTTTAAAATATGATCTAACTACATGTTTTCTGCAGGGGACTCACTTGAGATCCAAAGATCCAAAGAGATTGAAAGTAAAAGAATGGAAAAAGATAGTCCATGCAAATAGTAATCAGAAGAGAGGTAGGAAGACTGTAGTAAAGTCAGATAAAATAGATTTTTAAGTCAAAGTTGTAATAAGAGATAGAGGAAGGCACTATATATTGATTGCTTCAACATAATCTGGGGATAGAGTGATCGGGCTACAGCTAAAACAAGATCGCTTATAAATGATTTCAAAAGATGAGCAAAGACTATTAAGGGATCATTATGTATATTACACAGTTACAGATGTAATGATATTTGCAATTTTTCATGTATTAAAAAAATATAGTGAATTTGGATTTAAAATGCATTTGATTACTAAACTGTAGGTTTTATATCACAATTTTCTGCAGTGATTTCCGTGTAAAATTTGGGAAGGTTGATTACAGACCATAGTAAGATGACAGGATCCTCTGTTATTACTTGCCTTTGAAAAATTACCTATAAGTGACATAATAAAAGAAAATTACTCCTTTTGAGAAGAAATTATTGAGAAGAAAAATAAAAGGTCATTCAGCTTGCACATAAATTCTTCTTATATATACTGCCACCAATTTACAAATTAGCATAACGTACACTTAATACTCACCCCAATTCTAACATTGCCAGATGTTCCAATAATAATGTTCCAATAATAATGGCAAGCTTTCTAACCAGAGCTAGATAAATATTTTAGGCATGGTGTTATACCCTCTTCTTTTTTATCATTTTAAAAATGTAAAAAATAATTTCAGCTCAAGGACTGTACAAAAATAAGTATTGGCATGTGGGTTGTAGTCTGATGATCCCTATTCTAATACAGAAACAGAAATAAAATGGAACATTGAGTTTGTCAGAAAGCAAATTTCAGCCCAAAAATACATAAATGTTGGAACTAGAACTATATTGATATTTTAACTATTTCTAACTACAAAGACAAGATGTAGAAATAGTGTTTTATTTTAGTTTACTAACACATTTGACTTTTCGAATATGTATTATTTGGAGCTACAATGCAATGCGTAGCCTTTTAAAATGGTTTTTTACAATTTTAACTCAAAATAATTTCATGCATGGCATACAAAGACATCTGAGAGTGTTTACAAGATTTAATAAATTCTTGCCATTTTAATGAAAACCAATCAGTTCTTTAATAGTAGGAAAATGAGGACATTGGGTGTTGTTATAAGTAAAAATTTAGAATGTTCAGTCTCCAACAAATTTTAAAACATAGCTTTGATATCATTTTTTGGATATCATTGAGATACCATTCTATTAACCTCTGAATACCTAAGCCATACAAAAGTTTGCGTATATAAATAATCACTGATGTAAGTGATATATTAGAAAATGTGGGACTGGTGAATATGGAAACATTATCAGAATTAATTTTTATAATGATACTATGCTGTGGTACAACAGAGGGCTCATTTATTTGACTTTTGAAAGTTAACATTTCAAATGTCATCTTTTTCTCATACAGTTATGCAGATATACACTGTAACATAGATTAAATCAATGTCTGAACACTAGTAAAATAAGTCAGTTTAATTATAGTAAAACTACAATTACTATAATTTAATTATATGAAATATCTTCACGTTTCTGGATATATCAATATTTGTAACAGGCAATTTTTTTATGCCTATCATTTAGGTTTACATTTACAATTACAATGACTTTTAAAAAATTATTTAAAATTGAGTTGCAATAGAAAGTTGGATATGAACCTATCCTGTGACAAAGCAACGACAAAATAATAAGGAAACACCAATCTTTTTTTTTAATAATTAAGAAGTACTAACATTGAGACCAGTTCCTTAAAAATGATTAAACCGCCCATCACACTTCCCATTTCTTTCATAGGAATAAATTAGCAAAAGTTTTGCCACCATCAGTAATGTGTTCTAACACTACATTTTCCCAAAGTCTTCCATTTGATTCTGTAAAACTCCCTGCCTCTATTCTTTCCTGATTTATGTTACATCCATTCAAAACATTTTACAATGTGTAGAAAGTTTCTTGCTCCTCTATTACCTTTCTAAACTTTTAAGAATTCTATACTGTAAGGGGTAATGAACTTCAACAGAATGGCAAATGTATTTTCTACAAACTCAGTTTACAAAACAGTGAAATAATGTAAATTCTATGGTTAGCTCAATATCTTACCAGATGTATCAAACTAGCTGTATTTTAAGAGAAAACTCTTATTAGAAATAAGAACTGCAGCAACTGATCAAAATAGCATAGCACTAGACATCATCCTATCACTTTCATGCCAATTATAGGTACACATCAACTCTGCATACATTTTATCCCTTTGTTTTTTATTGAGGTAACATCAGTTTACAACACATAAATCTCAAGTGACCATCATTATATTTCAACTTGTGCAGGGACTATATCATATTCACCACCAAAAATCTAGTTGCCATCTGTCACAATACAAATGCGTTCCTTGTCTTACATTCAAGTCTTTAATCCATTTTGAGTTAATTTTTGTGTATGGTGCTAAGTGTAATTTTTGTGCATATGTAAGATAGTGGTATATTTCCACTCCTTTGCACATGGTTGTCCAGTTTTCCTAACACCATTTATCGAAGTAACTATCGTTTCTCTATTGTGTGTTCTTGGCACCCCATTTGGTGAAAATTAGTTGTCCATAGATGTGTGAGTTTCTTTCTGGGCTCTCAATTCTGTTCTACTGATTTTTGCACCTGTTTTTCTGTCAGAACCACGCTGTTTTGATTACCACAGCTTTGCAGTACACTTTGAAATCAGGGAGTGTGTTGCCTCCAGCTTTATTCATTTTTCTCATGACTGCTTTAGCTATCCAGGGACTTTTGTTTCTCCATGAAGATTTTAGGCTTCTTTGTTCTATTTCCACAAAAAATGTTGTTGGTACTTTGGTAGGGATTGCACTGAAAGTGTAGACTGCTTTAGGTAGTGTGGACAATTTAACAATGTTAATTCTTCCAATTCATGAGCACAGAATACTTCCCATTTCTTTGTGTCTTCTTTCTTTCAGTAATCTCTTGTAGTTTTTAATGTACATCTCCTTGATTAAATTTACTCTTAGGTATTTTATTCTTTTGTTGTGACTGTAAATAAGATTGTATTCTTGGCTTCTCTCTGTGCTATTTTATGTTACTGTATAGAAATGCAACTGATGTTTATAATGTTGATTTTGCATCCTGTAGCTTTACTATATTCATTTATTATTTTTAATTATTTTTTGGTGAATTTTTAAACCTTTTCTATATGTAAAATCATGTTACCTGCAAATAGTGACAGTTGCACTTCTTTTCCAATTTGGATTCCTTTTATTTCTTTTTCTTGACTAATTGCTGTGCCTAGGACTTCCAATACTATGTTGAATAAGAGTGGTGAGTAGGCTGTCCTGTTCCTGTTCTTTAATGGACAGCTTTCAGTTTTTCACCATTGAGTATGATGTCGGTTGTAGGTTTGTCATACAGGGACTTTATTATATTTCCTTCTATACCCCTTTTATTGAGAATTTTTATCATAAATAGATGTTGAATCTTGCCAAATGCTTTCTCCACATCTATTGAGATGATCATGTAATTTTTATTCTTCATTTTGTTAATGCAGTATATCATGTTGACTAATTTGTGAATGTCAAAACATCCCTGCATCCTTTGAATAAATCCCACTTGACTGTACTGTATCATCCTTTCAATGTATTGTTGTATTTTATATGCTAATATTTTGTTGAGGATTTCTGCATCTATGCTTATCAGTGATATGAGCCTATAATTTTACCTTTTTGTGTTGTCCTCATCTGATTTTGGTATCAGGGTAACGTTGACCTCATAACATGAGTTAGGAAGCATCTCATCTTTAACATTTTTGGAAGAGCTTGAGAAGGATAGGTATTAAATCTTGTTGGTTGAAATCACGGCAGAAGCTGTCTGTTCCTGGACTTTCATTTTTTGAAAAGCTTTTCTTATTGACTCAGTTTTGGAAGGTTGTATAATTCTAATAATTTATCCATTGCTTCAAGGTTATCCAACTTATTGGCATATAGTTTTTCATAATATTCTCTCACAATTCTTTGTATTTCTGTGGTATCCACTGTAATTTCTCCTCTTTTGTTTCTAACTTTATCTAAGCCTTCTCTTTTTCTTAGTGAGTCTACCTAAAGGGTTGTCAATTTTATCTTTTCAAAGAACAAGCTCTTAGTTTCATTGATCTTTTCTATTGTCTTTTTAGTCTCTATTTATTTCCACTCTGACTTTTTACTATTTCTTTCTTTCTACTGATTTTGAGCTTCACTTAGTTTTCTTTTTCTAGTTTCTTTGTGTTGAATGTTAGATTGTTTGAGTCCTTTCCTATTACTTAAGGTAGGCCTGTGTTGCTACAATATTCCCTCTTGGTACTGCATTAGCTGTATCCCATAGATTTTGATTTTTTTGTTTGTTTATCTCCACATACTTGTGTCTTTTTGCATTTTCTTTTTGTAGTTAATTTCTACTTTCATATTGCGGTGCTTGGAAAGATGCTTGACATTATTTCAATCTTCTTAAACCTAATGAGACTTGTTTTGTGGCCTAGTATGTGATCTAACCTGGAGAATGTTCCATGGGCATTCAAAAACAATGTGTATTCTGTAGTTTTGTGATGGGATGTTCTATATATATATTAAGGTAATTTGGTCTAATGTGTCACTTAAGACCAATGTTTCCTTACCATCTTCCTTCTAGATGATCTATCCATAATGTAAGGGCAGGAGTTAAAGTCCCCTACTATTATTGTGTTGCTGTTAATTTCTTTTGTTGGTTAATATTTGCTTTATATATTTAGGTGCTCCTATGTTAGGCCATAGATATTTCCATGTATTATATCCTTGTTGGATTGTGCCCTTTATCATTATAATGCCCTTCTCTGTCTCTTGTTACAGTTGTTTTAAAGTCTATTTTGTCTAAGTATTGCTATCCCCGCTTTATTTTTGTTTCCATTTTTATGGAAAACATTTTTCCATTCCCTCACTTTCAGTGTGTAAATGTCTTTAGATCAGAAGTGTCTCTTATATGCAGCTTATATTAGAGTCTTCTCTCTTTACTCATTCTCATTCTGCCAACCTATGTCTTTTGATTATTTAGTCCATTTACATTGAAAGTAATTATTGATAGTTATGCACTTACTGCCATTTTGTTACTTTCTTTCGGGATGTTTTTGTAGTTCTTCTCTGTTCCTATCTTCTCTCCTTCTCCTCTCTTGTGATTTGATGACTACGTTTAGTGCTGGGTTTGGCTCATTTCTCTTTTCTTGGGTGTGTATTTGTTACAGGGGTTTTTTTTGTGGTTACCATGAGGTTCACATATAACAATCTACGTGTATAGCAATCCATTTTAGGTTGATGGTCTCTAAAGTTTGACCTCATACTAAAAGCCATACACATTTACCATTGTTTTATATTTTTGGCATATTTTACATTTGATTTTGCGTATCCCTTACTCTCTCTATATAGATGATTTTAGTACGTTTTGTCTTTTCACCTTCATACTAGCTTTAAAGGTAGTTGATTTGTTACCTTTACTATATATTTGCCTTTACCAGTGATATTTTTTCTTTGATAATTTTCATATTTCTATTTTTACCTTTTTCTTTTCCACTTGTCATTTTAACAATTCTTGTGAGGACAATTTACTGGTGATGAACTCTTTGTTTTTGCTTTTCTGGAAAACTCTTTATCTCTCTTTCCATTCTGAATGAAAACTTTGCTGGGTATGCTTGGTTGTAGGTTTTTTCCTTTCAGCACCTCAAATATATTCTGCTACTACCTTCTAGCTTGTAAGGTTTCTGCTGAAATGTCAGTTGGTAGCTTTATGAGGTTTCCCTTGTATGTAACTTGTTTTTTTCTTGCAGCTTTTAAGAATCTTTCTTTCATTCTTGACATTTTAATGATGCTGTGTCTTGCTCTGGGCCTCTTTGGATTCATCTTGTTTGGCGCTGTCTGTGCTTCCTGTACCTGGATGTCTGTTTCCTTCTCCAGGTTAGGGAAGTTTTCAGCTATTATTTCTTCAAATGATTGTTATGCTCCTTTGTCTCTCTCTTCTTTTTCTGGGACACTTAAAACGTGAATTTTAGTATGCTTGATGTTGTTCCAGATGTCCTTTAAACTGTCCTGTTTTTCTTCTTTCTGTTCAGCTTTGATTTCCTCTACTCTGCCATCCAGATCCTTTCTTCTGTGTCATCTACTCTTCTATTGAGTTCCTCTAGTGAATTTTTCACTTCAATTATTCTTCAGCTCTGATTGGCTCTTTTTTATATCTTCTAATTCTGTGTTAAAGTACTATGTTCATTTATTCTCCCAAGTTCAGTGAGCATCCTTATCACTATTAGTTTGTATCATGTCAGTACTTTATATCTGTTTCATTTAGTTTTTCTGAAGATTGCCCTGTTCTTTTTTTAGGAATATATTCTTCTTCTTTTTTGTCTACTTCTCTGGGCTTATTTCCATGTATTAGGTAGATCAGCTACATCTCCTGATCTCAGAAATGTGGTCTTACGTAGAAGATATCTTATAGGGCCCAGTAGCATGCTCCTCTCTTGTCACCCAAGTCAAACTCTTCAGATATGTACCCTGTGTAGGCTGCATGTACCTCTCTTGTGGTGGGGCTGCCCTTGCTTTGGGTGAGTAGGCTACACTGGCCTCCAGTATGGCCAGGTTTGTGGCTCACTGGTGCAACTGTTACCAGCTTGCTCTTAAGTAGGCCTCAGGAGTGGGCTGGCTATACAGGTAGGCAGTGCACAACTACCTTGGGTGTGCCAGGCCCCTGGTATGAGCTGTCTGTGTGGCCTGGGGCAGGCAACTGCCTCAGGAGTGCTGGTGGACAGGGTAGGTGCTTCCATGGTTGAGGTAAGCTTCTGCTATAGCATGCTACAGGGAGAACTCCAAATGGTGCTTGTCTGCATTTGTGTCAGCATAATTGAACTAGGTCACAAAACGGCTGCTGCCCATGTCTTGGTCACTAGGGGGGTCAGCAAGCCACCTCCTGCCTCTCCAGGATGTGCTCTGAGCTTAGTGAGTGAGCTCTTTTACCAATGGACTATGCAGTTTTCTAGTGTTTTGTGCTCAACTCCAGGTCAAGTGAACCTGCGCATGGGCCCTTAAAAAGCAGGTTTTCCTTTCCCTGAAGTTCTATAGTTTTCCTGGGGATATTTCCTACTGGTTTTCAAAGCCAGGTGTTTTGAGGTCTTGTCTCTCTTGTGCTGGATCTAAGGGCTGGGGTGTCTAATGTGAAGCTCAAATCCTGCACTACTCTGGGAAAAGCTCTGTACCTTTGAGATCACTCCCAAACGTGAAGCACCATGCTAGGGTGTCATTTTATTTCCTCAGCAGGACTGTATCTCTGCCTTTTCCACCCATCTCTGTGTTGTCCCTTGTTGAGAAGGTTCTTCTCATCCAGGTTCTAGATCTCTCTCACAGGAGACTGTTTCACAAGTAGTTGTAGGTTTGTTGTGGTCCATGGAAAGAGGTGAGCTCAGGACCCTCCTATACCACTATCCGCTAAAAACTCCCGATTGCACTCATTTTTGAAAGGCACCCAGAAGGTGAATTCTTAAACTATTCAAGGGCAAAAAGCATTTATATATGGGACTAAGTCAAATATATCAAATTTTCATTGTCAAATAATTTGGCATATTGTAAAATACTGGATATAACCTATATTGGTATATAAAACTTGTACACAATCAGAAATTATCACATACAAAACTCCTTTACAATTAATCTCTGATATCTCATAACCTACCTTCCATAGGCATCAAACACACTGGCAGTTGAAAACAAAGATTGACTAGATATTTTACTAAAATAGACACAATGTATGTACAATGACAATAGCTTATTAATCCTGATGTTTTTCATGCATTAGTTTTAAAGTTATCACTTTAATAATAGAGTACCAAACTGTTTTCCCACATCCCACTTTCACTGTCAACTACCAACTGCCAAATTAACTGCTGCCATTTCAGAACGTCAGCATGAATACTGGTAAACCTTTAGCTGGACCCTCTTTGGTTTTATATATATATATATATATATATATGTATATGTATTTTCCCTTGTTTTTCTTACTTGCAGTAAGAAAGTGCGGCTGACAAACAATAAAAAAGAGATATGAGACCATGCAAATGCAATGGCACATTACAGAAAAGCAGGACTGTTAAATACAGAGACAGAGGTGACAGATACCAGTGTTACAAAACTTTAAAGAACAGTTTTCAGATCAATGCCTTTAAACCTAACTACTTCTCACAATTATTTTGTTTTGCTGCAATTGTTTTATGAGAGATGTTTCATAAGTTTAATTACATAAGCATGCTTACATTGTGAGATGTGTGAATGTGTTTTAGGGAATTTTCTGCATATCAAAAATGTTCTCACAGCTGTAGTAAAATTATAGTGTACAGTGTAAAATTCTGATTTTTGATGAAAAACTATGAGGACTAATTTTATTTCCTTTACTTAAGTGCAGCTTACCTTTCCAGGTATGCCAAAAATACCGCTTACTTGAGAATACAGTGATACCTTTAACTGTGTAAGTGTACATGCGTTCACAGGGTGCACATGGTATAAAAGCATGTATATTCCTAGAGTTATAATCTCAGGTGCAATTCTCTGGGACTGAATACCTAGCAACGTTTTGGTGTTTATGCTGTACCAATGAGTGGATGAGTGGGTATTTCCAAAATACAATTCTGAATTAGAAATGATACTCAGCAATGCTACCTTAATTACATATGTTATTACTGATACATCCAGTAATTCACATATGATTTTACAGATTGAAATCCTAAACTTGTGGTAGCTGGACAAACTCAATATCTATATCTCTGAATCCAATATATTAAATTAAAAACATTCCTGTTTTCAAAGTTCTTTACCTTAATGAAATGTCTTAACTTACTTTTTGTTGCTCCTTAAATAGCACATTGTGCCACTCTACAATAATGATCTGCTGCAATATCTCTCACACTGTTTTATTAATAAATTTGCAAGTAAACCTGTACGGAGCAGCTAATATTGACTATTTTTCAGCTAAATTAAGATTGTGGCACAAAGGATTCTCTCTTCTGTAAACAGCATGAATTATTCACAAAATTATAAAGTAGAAAAGAAAGTCCCTATCCAAACTTTTCTTAAGAGCTCAAAATTTCTAAGAATTTTTAAATAGGTTTGCATTTGGCATATATTCATTACGTTATTAGCAAAATGAAATTTTACAGGAATGCCTTTTATAAAATCATACTTTGTAAGGACTTGTTTCTAAGTTTGAAAATAAATGGTCCAATAAAAACACGCAACTTAAAAAAAAATTATGAGGCATAATTAGGACTTAATAACCAGTGTTAAAACAACTTGATGAATCATTATATATGCAAAAGGGATCTTACCATCTCTGACTGTAATGTATGTCTCATACATCACTGCTACAAATCACATTTTAAAATCTCTTGCTTTTGACTGGCCAAATGGTGCAGTGGTTAAGCTCGTGTGCTCTGCTTTGGTGCCCGGGGTTTGTGGGTTCAGATCCCGGGTGTGGACCCACATGTCGCTATTCAAACAATGCTGTGGCAGCAACCCACATGTAAAATAGAGGAAGATGGGCACAGACTTTAGCCCAGGGCCAATCTTCCTCAGCAAAATGAGGAGGATTGGATACAGATGTTAGTTCAGGGCTAATCTTCCTCACCAAAAACAAAAAGGTCTTGCTTTTGCACAGGAGTATTTGAAACTGCCTCTGAAAAAGCAAAAATTACAAACACCCTTATTATTCTGTATAAAACAAGCAAATTAACAAAACTATTCTGGGTGCTTTTTCCTATCTATCTCTTCAGCATGAAGCAATGGAAAGAAGTATAAGGAACCTTTGTTTTCCAGAGAGCTGTGACCAAGTGAGTCTGCTCTGTCATTTCACACTTTATCTGCAGAAACTGTAAAATTTCACATCACAGGGCCGGCTCCGTGGCTTGGCGGTTAAGTGCGCGCGCTCTGATGCTGGCGGCCCGGGTTCGGATCCCGGGCACGCCCCAAGGCACCACTTCTCCGTCCAACCCGGGGCCAAGTCCCACGTATAGCAACTAGAAGGAGGCGAACCTATGGCATACAACTATCTACTGGGGCTTTGGGGGGAAAAAGATGAATAAATAAACTCTTTAAAAAAATAAAAAATAAAAAAATTTCACATCACAACTCAAAGTACTAGTTTAAAAATAAGGGCTACTCAGCAATAACTTTAGCCATAGGGATTCCACAAAAAAAGTGCTTGATTTCTATCTAGACATCTTTCAGAAATTCCCAGTTTCCAGTAACTTTTTCTATCTTTCACTTTTCAATGAGTTAAAAAAAAATCCAATTTTTCCTTTAGTGAGCACAAGTGAATTGAAGGTCATTCCTCCTCCCATATAATCTGAAATGAAAAGGCTGGACTCATGAAAAGATTCTCAAGATTTCAGAGCTCAAAATTTTACTCTCCATATGGTGCAGATTCTTCTGAATTCAAGCGTACTTTGGCATCTTACACTGCTCACAGTGATTTCGTGCTGGGTGGTTTAAAAAAGTGCAGCTATCACAATTCCATGGAGCCCCTTCAAAGTCTTCATCTTGGTGTTGTGTCCGATGACTGCATTTGGAGCTGGTGGATGTTCTGCGGGAAGTTAGGATTGAAAAAGCAGAAAGAGAAAAATAGGTTATTTTTCCAATTGCAATCTATAATTGAAACTAAAACCACAAAGAAATCAAGAGAGGAGATTTCTTAGCAATGTGTAAGCCAATAGAGTAAACCTATCTCCTGAAGATGCCTAACAAAACAGAAAGTTAATGGATGTATATTTCTAATTTGTTCTAAATAATTTACTTTTCTTGCTACAATAAGAAAACGGATAGAAGTCCAGCACAGATTACCTGCCTGGGGTCATTATCCATAGATACTGAATAGTTATGTTGTATTCCAGCAAAGGCAAAAAAAGAAATAAATATCATATAGCATGATGAATTAATCCTCTCCTTCATAAGTCTTCCCTGAAACTTCAGCCCACTTTGCTTATCCTTCCTCTAGTGCTCGTCACACCATTTTAAAAATCTGATTAAATTTGTCCAAAATATGCATGTGTTTTTAATGTTTCAAAAATAGTTGTGACAGTCCATAACAAACTTTTTTTACCAATATGATAAAAAGAGACAGGCGAAGACCCTATAGTTTTTCATAAAGCTAAATTCATTTCAATTAAAAGAAAAAAACACCACCACCACCTTTCATGCTTAGATTCTTTCCTATGTTTTCGGCATTAAAATGCCCTTCAGAAATTAGTTTCAAGTAATGTCTATAAATAGAAATATAAACTCTTGGCAAGCTTACACTGCTTTCATAAATGTTACGAAACTATGGAATACTAAAAGCTCAGAAATCATCTTGTGTTTCTTCTAGGACTTCATTCTCTCTGGCCGTAAAAATGCTCTTTACTTCTTATTTTAAATCATGACTTTTGGGGAGAAGTCCATACTGAAAGCTAAAAATTTCCAGATCAAATTCACCCTGACATCTGGGACAAGATCAGGAGGGTACGATAAGTCATATGTAAAACACTTACTAGAAATCACATCAGATTATGACATAAGATAACCCTCCTAAATAGGCAGCAGAAGAAACTAGAATCTGAGGAAGCTTTACCAGTTACCAATGAGTTAAATATATGCTGCAGCTGAAATTAATAAGCTGACCTCTTGCTTATAAACTTTTCTTTCATGAGTAGGAATGGCATGATAAATTCCATAAAAAGTAAAAAGAATTGAGTTTTAGTGCCTGAACCTTATTGCAAGGTACAACAGGGCTCAGATTGAATCAGGTATGTGATGTTAGCCTGACAATGTAAGAGAAATTTACAAGATTCTTCTGCCTATTCCTATGACCATAAAAAAGACGTGAAATGAAAGTGAAAAGATAACTCATGGAATACAAGAAAATATTTGAAAAGCATGTATCTGATAACTTCTGTCTAGACTATTTAAAATATACTTATACTCAAATAAAGAAAAGATAACACAATTAAAAGATAGTTAAAGTATTTGAATATACATTTCTCCAAAGAAATACAAACAGCCAATAAGTACATGAAAAGATGCTCGACATCATAAGTCATTAAGAAATTGCAAATCAGGGGCAGGCCTGGTGGTGCAGTGGTTAAGTGAGCATGCTCTGCTTTGGCGGCCTGACGGTTCACAGGTTTGGATCCCAAGTGTGCACCTATGCACCGCATATCAAGCCATGCTGTGGCAGCATCCCATATAAAGTAGAGGAGGATGCACACAGATGTTAGCCCAGGGCCAATCTTCCTCAGCATAAAAGAGAAGGATTGGCAACAGATGTTAGCTCATGGCTGATTTTCCTCACAAAAACATAAATAAATAAATACATAAATAAATAAATAAATAAATAAGAAATTGCAAATCAAAACTGCAAGATACCACTTCAACCCACCAGGATAGCAGTAACCAAAAACAAGAAGAGGAAATCACATACCTGAAACATTACTTCTGAGAATGTAAAAGAGTGTAGTCACTTTGGAAAACAGTGACAATCCCTCAAGAGGTTAAACATAAAGTTGTCATATGACCCAGCAATTCCTTTGGTATACGTAGCCATTAGTACTGAAGACATGTTCACACAAAAACTTGCAAAAAAAAAATGTTCACACGGCTCTGACACCAGCAAGTTGCAGAACATGTAGATCCTGGTTTCAGTGTCCCTCACAAAAAGACCAATTAGCAACATCCCACAAACAACAACACATTTGTGAGAACCTGGGGATGAGGCAAAAGCATCCATTTTGACCACATAAATGAAGAGAAACCATCTTAGAAAAGTAAGAAGAATGGTTTCCCTTTGACTACATTGTCCCTCATCTTAGACCAGTGCAGAGACATGGCAAGAGAGCCCCAGGGCCTATGGTTTCTTTAGTGAGGAAAAGGGAGCTCACGGTGGATCTCCAGATCCCCAGCATTTCAAGAGGCCTGCTTAGGTCTCACGTTACAGGGAACAGTGGGGTATTCACAGGGCTAGACCACCTGGGATCAGCTAGAAACAAAAAAAAAAAGGAGTGCAGCTCACAGCAACAAGTCTGCAGATCTTGGTGGACCATGTTCCTGCTGGCAGTGGTGCCCAACCAGAGAGGCTAGTCAGCAGCTCTGCCCATCTGTGGAACTCAACTGGAGGCACAGTCAGGTCACAGAGCATAGTTAGCAGTTCTGTACAGTCTGGGTCCTCAGCCTTTGGTCCTGCTTGGTTGCAAAGCCCATCCTACAGCTCCGTTAGACTAGGGAGCCAAACTAGCAGGCCTGCCCTATTGCTAAGCATAGCCTCCATCCCTACCCAACGAAGGAGCCTGAACAGTGACCCCATGCAGTCTCAAGGCTCAGCCTACAGTCCTGCTGGATTACTGAGCATAGCCTATGGCTTTGCCCACGGAAGTAGTCCAAGGGACCACGCCCAAATGCAGAGCACAGATGATAGCCCCAGCCAATAGCAGAGCACAGCCTCAACCTTCCCCAACTACAGATGCTGTGCAATAGCAAGATTAGCCAACAGCCTGCATATCTGGAGCTCAGCCTGCATTCCTACCCAATTGCAGTGCAAAGCTTGAGGCTCCATCTGATCATGGAGCACAGTCTGTGGCCCTAACTGAATATGGAGTATAGCCAGAAGCACCACCTGGCTGGGGAGCACAGCCTGGGACTCCACCCAAAAAGATGCAATGGTGAAGCCCAGGCACTGAGTGCACCTGAAAACAGTGCCTAGTTAGTAGCTCCACCTGACTAGGCAGCCCAGCAAACAGACCCACCTAATTGTGGAACCCAGCCAGCAGTACTCTCAACCTCAGAGGACATACAGCGACCCCACTCAACTAGGGATCCAGAGAGAATGTCCTGTTTGTCCACAGACATGACCATCTTTCTCATCCAGAACCCAAGCCTGGGTGGACTGGTTAAAGTCTTACTCTGCCTAAGTGAACTTGAAAAGGCTGGAAGAGGACATCCCTTCCACAAAGCACAGATACTAATGCAAGGACACGAGGATTACAAAAATCAGGTAAATAAGATCACCAAGGAAACTAGTAAAACTCCCAAAATTGACCCTGAAGAAATGGAGATCTATAAACAGACTGACAAAGAATTCAAAATAATCCTCTTAAAGAAGTTCAGTGAATTACAAGAAAACAAAGACAACTAAATAAAATAAGGAAAACAATACATGAACAAAATGAGAAATTCAACAAAGAAGTGATGGAAAAAACAAACAAACAAACAAAACCTAGAGCTGAAGAATACAACAACTGATCTAAAAAATTCAAGAGAGAACTTACAATAACAGACAGACCAATCAGAAGAAAGAATCAGTGAACTCAAAGACAGGTCATCTGAAATTATCAGTCAGAGGAGCAAAAAGAATGGAAAAGAGTGAAGAAAGCCTATAGGACTTTTGGGACACCATTACAGAAAACAATATATGTACAGTGTGAATCCAAGAAGGGGAAGAGAAAGCGACAGAAAATCTATTAGAAGAAATGATAGCTAAAAAACTTCCAAATTTAGAGAGAGAAGTGGATATCCAGTGTCATGAGGCACAAAGGTCCCCATATACTTTGGACCCTAAAAGGGCTACACTGAGACACACTATAATTAAATTGTCAAAGTCAAAGAAAAAACTGAATTTTGAAGGCAGCAGGAGAAAAAAGACTCACCACCTATAAGGTACCACTCATAAGACTATTACTGGCTTTATCAGCAGAAACATTGCAGATCAGGAGAGAGTGGAATGATATTCAAAATACTGACAGAAAGAAACTGTCAATCAGGAATACTATACCCAGCAAAGCTATCCATCAGAAATGAAGGGGATATAAAAACTCCAAACAATAAAAAGGGGAGGGAATTCATCACACTAGACCTGCATTACAAGAAATGCTAAGGAAATTCTTCAATTGAAATGAAAAGATATTAATTAACAACATAAAAATATATAAATGTATAAAACTCACTGATGATATATATTCAAAATCAGATTCTCTAATGTTTTAAGGTGGCGCATAAGTCATTTGTTTTATAAGTTAAAAAACAAGTGTAGTAAAAATAACTATAATCACAATAATTAGCTAATAGATACACAATGTAAAAAATGTAAACTGTAACATGAATAAACTAAAACGTGATGAGAAAAGTAAAAGTACAGAGTATTTGTATGCTACACAGTTAGGCTGTTAGTAGCTTGTAAGATGATGTTATAACTACAGGACATTTTATGTAAGCCTCATGGTCACCACAAAGGAAAACCTGTAGTAGATACATAAAAGATTAAGAGAAAGGAATCAAAGCACAGCACCACAAAAATTCATGACTTCATATATATTGGCAACAGCAAGAGAGAAAGAAACAAAGGACCTAGAAAACAGTCAGAAAACAATTAACAAAAGGTAATAATAGGAGCCAGCCCCATGGCACAAGCGGTTAAGTGTGTGCGTGTCGCTGCAGCAGCCCGGGGTTTGCTGGTTCGGATCCCGGGCGTGCACTGACCCCCCACCTGGCAAGCCATGCTGTGGCGGCGATCCATATAAAGTGGAGGAAGATGGGCATAGATGTTAGCCCAGGACCAGTCTTCCTCAGCAAAAAAAAGAGGAGGATTGGATACAGATGTTAGCACAGAGCTGATCTTCCTCACACACAAAAAAAGGTAATAATAAGTCCTTACGTATCAGTAATAAATTTTAATGTAAATGGATTAAATTCTCCAACTAAAAGACAGAGTGGCTAAAAGGATAACAAAACAAGATCCAACAATACACCACCTGGAAGAGACTCATTTCAGCTTAAGGACTCAGGCTGAAAATGAAGGGATAGAAAAATATATTCCAAGATAATCATAACCAAAATATTGCAAGGGTAGCTACAATTAGAAAATTGACTTTAAGTCAAAATGGTCCAAAGAGACAAAGAAGGCCATCATATAATAATAAAGAAATAAAGGGGTCAATTCATCAAGAAGATAAAGCAATTGTAAATACTTATGCATTCCAGCCAGGGTACTGATATACAGTGATCCCTCAGTATCCATGAGGTGTTGGTTCCAGGAACCCCCACGGTTATTAAAATCTATGCATGTTCAAGTCCCTTACATAAAATGGTACAGTACAACGAATACAGTAGGCCCTCCATATCCGTGGATGCAAAAGCCATGGATGTGGATATGGAGGGCTAACTGTATAAAGCAAACACTAACAGAATTGAAAGGAGAAAGAAACAACCATATAATAAGAGATTTAAATAACCCACCCTCAAATATAGATGATCCAGAGAGAAAACTAATAAAGTAACTGCTGACATGAAGTATACTCTTGACCAAATGGACGTAACAGACGTATACAGAAGAATTCTTCCGACAGCAGAAGTATACACATACTTCTCAAGCACATTTACAACATTCTCCAGGTTAGTTCATACCTTAGGCCACAGAATAAGTCTTAAAATGTTCAAGATGTTGAAATTATATCAAGTATATTTTCCAAACTCAATGGTAGTATGAAACTAAAAATAAATAATAGGAGGAAAATTGGACAGTCAAAAACATGGAAATTAAACAACACACCCCTAAACCACCTATGGGTCAAAGAAGAAGTTAAAAGGGAACTAAAAAAGTAGCACAAGACAAATAAAAATGGAAATACAACATGGCAAAACTTACTGTATGCAGCAAAAGAAGTTTTAAGAGGAAAATTTATAGCTATAAATGCCTACATTAAGAAAAATGATATATGTGGAACCTAAAAAAAAAAAACAACAAACCAACCCCAAAACTAAACTCACAGATACAGAGAACAGATTGGTGATTACCAGAGAGGGTGGGTGAAATGGGTGAAGGTGGTCAAAAGGTACAAACATCCAGTTATAAAATAAGTTCTCAATATGTAATGTACAGTATTGACTATAGTTAATAATACTATATTGTACATTGAAAATTGCTAAGAGAGTAAATCTTAAAGGTTCTCATCACAGGAAAAAAATTTGTAACTATGTGGGGTAATGGTTTATAACCAGACTTATTGTGGTGACCATTTTGAAATATATACAAATCATATGAACCATTATGTTGTTCACCTGAAACATAATGTTATATGTCAGTTATATATGAACAAAGACAAGAAAAAGAAAAAAGAAAGATCCAAAATAAAAGATCCTATCTTTACACCTCAGGGAACTAGAAGAAGACAAACAAATTAGGTCCAAAGTTAGCAGAAGAAAGAAAATAATACACATTAGAGCCAAAATAAATGCTATAGACATTAGAAAAATAATAGGAAAGATCAACAAAACTAAGAAGTGGTTTTTGAAAAGATAAAATTGGCAAAACTTTAGCTAGCCTAACCAAAAAAAAAAAAAAAAAACTCAATCAGAAATGCAAGAGGAGACATTACACATGATACCACAGAAATATAAAGAATAAGACTTTACTATGAACAATTACACACCTACAAATTAAATAACCAAGGAGAAGGGATAAATTTCTAGAAACATTCAACTTACCAAGACTGAATCATGAAGAAACACAAAATCTAAATAAGCCGATAATGAGTAAGGAGATCAAATCAGTAATCAAAAACCTCCGAACAAAGAAAAGCCCATGATCACCTGACTTGATGGGTGAATGCTCCCACACATTTAAAGAAAAATCAACCTCAATCTTTTTCAAATCTTTCCAAAATACTAAAGAGGTGGGCTCATGCCATACTTTTTATGAGGTCAGCATTACCCTGATACCAAAGCCAGATAAGAACACAACAAGAAAGAAAACTACAGTACAATATCCCAGATGAATAAAGATACAAAAATTCTCAACAAAATACTAGCAAACTGGGAGAAGTCAAGATGGTAGCGTAGGCAGACTCTGAACTCACCTCCTCCCGCAGACACAGCCAATTTACAACTACTCATGGAAAAATTACCCCTGAGCCAGAAATGAGAACTGGGTAAGAGGAACTCCTGCAACAAACAATAATGCTAAATGAGGAGGAAGACACAGAAATTCTCTTCTGGAAAGGAAAAATGCAGCTTCACAGCTGCCCAGGAGCAGCACAAAGATATGTGGCCTTCCCTGGGGGAGCGGGGCCCTGAGCCCGGGAGCGCCCCTACCGTGGGCATTTTTTTGGACCCAGCACAATCGAGATGAGTGGCATAATATCTGACTTTGTTTGCTACTAAAACATTGGGGAGCAACCCCAGGAGGCTGGTTCACAAAGAAATTAAAACTGGCTCTTAAAAAACCCACACACAGATTCACCTGTTTCAGAAAGCAAGCTAAAATCACCAGAAAGGGGCGCAGTGCTTTGGTGAAAAGAGCACCTAATAGGCTCTGAGTATATCTTGGTGAGAGGTGAGACCTCTAGAGGGACTTAGACATTGGTGGTGGCCATTGTTGTGGCCTCATGTGGGCATGCTGACACAGACACTGACAGATGCCATTGGAGTTCTCCCTGGGGCCTGCTAGCCCAGGGTCTGTCCCACCCACTACAGCATCGATTTAATCCACCTCAGCCAGGGCAGGCAACCCACTCTAGGAATTGGCCCCACCCAAGAAAAAGCCCTCAAGCAACTTGTGGGCCTGCTAAGTGAGCTGCCTGGATTTCCTGCAGCCTGGTGAATGGGTTCACCTCTGTGGGGCAGTGCATGTGAAAGGAGCAGGTGGATAGTGTGGGGCTTCCGCCTTGGAGAGACTAGATCCACTTCAGCAGGTCGATGGGCACACACAGGGCAGGACTCTGTTGACTGTGTTGACTGTGTGTGTGGACCTGTGGCCAGTGGGGCTTGTCAGCTGCAGAAGACTGGTGCTTCTTAAAGACCCACATAGGGGGTCTGCCCCACTGTCCAAAGCCTGAAACAATAGGGTGCTCCCATGCCTGAGGCCAACCCCACCCAGCTGCAATCCTCAGAGAGGGGACAAGAGACCTAAAGGCTGGAGGCTTATAGCAATTGTAAGGCCCTGACCCTAACAACCTGCCACACTGGGGGCCTTCTCACTTAATAGGAATACTGCAACAGGAATGTGCTATTAGAACTTGCAGCCACTGTGCTGGGGCTCCCCACACCCAATAAAGAGACTGAAGGGTCCACAACAACTACAAGCAGGTGAACATTAGAACAGCTGTCCAGGAGCATAGCTTGGCCTCTCTGAGCACCTACAGGGACATCAACCAAGCCACAACAGAAAGACACATGTAGCCCACATAGGGGTCACTCCTGGAACATTCAGAACTGAGGGAAGCATACTGGAGAGCCTCACAAGGCATTACTTATACAAGGTCCAAGAGCAGGAGACATGGCTGACCTACCTAATACATAAACACAAGCAGAGGGAAAGAGGCAAAATGAGGAGGCAAAAGAATACTTTCCAAGTAAGGGAACAGGACAAAACCCTAGAAAAAGAACTAAATGAAACAGAAATGAGCAACCTACCCAGTAGAGAGTTCAAACAAAGAGTGTTAAGGATGCTCACTGATCTTGGGAGAAGAATGGATGAACTCAGTGAGAACGTCAACAAAGAAATGGAAGACACAAAAAAGAACCAATCAGAAATGAAGAATATAATACTGGAAATGAAAAATTCACTAGAGGGACTCAAGAGCAGAGTAGAGGATACAGAAGAATGGATCTGCAAACTGGAAGAAAGACTAGAAGAAATTACCAATGCTGAACAGGTAAAAGAGAAAAGAATTAAAAAGAGTGAGAACAGTCTAAGGGACCTCTGGGACAACATCAAGTGCACTAACATCCATGTGATAGGTGTCCCAGAAGAAGAAGAGGGGGACAAAGGGTCAGAGAATCTACTTGAAGAAATAATAGATGAAAACTTCCCTAACCTAAGGAAGGAAACAGACATCCAGGTACAGGAAGCACAGAGAGCACCACAGAAGATAAACCCAAAGAGGCCTACACCAAGACACATCATAATTAAAATGTCTAGAATTAAAGATAAAGAGAGAATCCTAAAAGCTGCAAGAGAATGACAAGTTACATACAAAGTAAACCCATAAGGCTATCAGCTAGAAGAGAGAAACCTTACAGGCTAGAAGAGAGTGGCACGACATACTAGGCCACAAAACAAGTCTCCATAAATTTAAGAAGATTGAAATAATACCACAATGGTATGAAACTAAAAATGCTACTGAACAACGATTGGTTCAACGAAGAAATCAAAAAATACCTGGAGACAAATGAAAATACGACATGCCAGAATTTATGGGATACAGCAAAGGCGGTTCTAAGAGGGAAGTTTATAGCAATACAGGCCTATCTCAACAAACAAGAAAAATCTCAAGTAAACAATCTAACAATGCACCTAAAGGAACTGGAAAGAAGAACAAAGAAAGCCCAAAATCAGTAGAGGAAGGGAAATGATAAAAATCAGAGCAGTATTAAATGAAATAGAGATGAAAAAAACAATAGAAAAAATTAATAAAACCAAAGCTGGTTCTTTGAAAATATAAACAAAATTGACAAACCTTTAGCAAGACTCACCAAGAAAAAAACAGAGAAGGTACAAATAAGTAAACTGAGAAATGAAAGAGGAGAAATTACAACAGACACATCAGAAATACAAAAGGTTATAAGAGAATACTATGAAAAGCTATATGCCAACCAATTCTTAGAATCATACAACCTTCCAAAACTGGATCAAGAAGAAATAGAGAATTTGAATAGACCAATTACCAGTAAGGAGATCAAAACAGTAATCAAAAACCTCCCCAAAAATAAAACTCCAGGACCAGATGGCTTCCCTGGTGAATTCTACCAAACATTCAAAGAAGACTTAATACCTATCCTTCTCAAACTCTTCCAAAAAACTGAAGAGGAGGGGAAGCTCCCTAACTCATTCTACGAAGCCGACATTACCCTGATACCAAAACCAGACAAGGACAACACAAAAAAAGAAAATTACAGGCCAATATCACTGATGAACATCGATGCAAAATCCTCAACAAAATACTAGCAAATCACATACAACAATACGTTAAAAAGATTATACACCATGATCAAGTGGGATTTATTCTAGGTATGCAGGGATGGTTCAACATTTGCAAATCAATCAACGTGATACACTACACTACTAAAATGAGGACTAAAAATCACACGATCATCTCAATAGATGCAAGAGAAAGCATCTGACAAGATACAGCATCCATTCATGATAAAAACTCTAAATAAAATGGGTATAGAAGGAAAGTACCTCAATATAATAAAGGCCATATATGAGAAACCCACAGCTAATATCATCCTCAATGGTTAAAAACTGAAAGCTATCCCTCTAAGAACAGGAACCAGACAAGGATGCCCACTGTCACCACTGCTATTTAACATAGTACTGGAAGTCCTAGCCAGAGCAATCAGGCAAGAAAAAGAAATAAAACAGATCCAAATTGGAAAGGAAGAAGTGAAACTCTCACTATTTGCAGATGACATGATTTTACATATAGAAAATCCTAAAGAATACACCAAAACACTTTTAGAAGTAATAAAGGAATATGCTAAAGTTGCAGGATACAAAATCAACAGAAAAAAATCAGTTGCATTTCTACACACTAACAATGAAGCAGCAGAAAGAGAAATTAAGAATACATTCCCATTTACAAGTGCAACAAAAAGAATAAAACACCTAGGAATAAACTTAGCCAAAGAGGTCAAAGATCTGTATACTGAAAACAATAGAACATTGCTGAAAGAAATTGGAAAAGACACAAAGAAACAGAAATATATTGCTTGCTCTTGGATTTGAAGAATTAACATAGTTAAGATGTCCATACTTCCTAAAGCAATCTATAGATTCAATGCAACCCCATCAAAGTTTTAACAACAACATTTTTCACAGAAATAGAACAAAGAATCCTAAAATTTATATGGAACAACAAAAGACCCCAAATAGGTAAAGAAATCCCAAGAAAAAAGAACAAAGCTGGAGGTATCACACTCCCTGATTTCAAAATATACTACAAAGCTATAGTAACCAAACAGCATGGTACTGGCACAAAAACAGACACACAGATCAATGGAAGAGAATCAAAAGCCCAGACATAAACCCACACATCTATGGACAGTTAGTCTTTGACAAAGGAGCCAAGAACATACAATGGAGAAAGGAAAGTCTCTTCAACAATTGGTGTTGGGAAAACTGGATAGCCACATGCAAAAAAATGAAAGTAGACCACTATCTTACACCATACACAAAAATTAACTCCAAATGGATTAAAGACTTGAATGTAAGACCTGAAACTGTGAAACTTCTAGAAGAAAACATAGGCAGTACGCTCTTCGACATCAGTCTTAGCAACATCTTCTCAAACACCACATCTGACCGGGCAAGAGAAACAATAGAAAAAATAAACAAATGGGACTACATCAAACTAAAAAGCTTCTGTACAGCAGAGGAAACAATCAACAAAACAAAAAGACAACCTAACAATTGGGAGAAGATATTTGCAAACCATACATCTGATAAGGGGTTAATCTCCAAAATATATAAAGAACTCATGCATCTCAACAACAAAAAACTAACAACACAATTAAAAAGTGGGCAAAAGACCTGAACAGACATTTCTCCAAAGAAGGTATACAGATGGCCAAGAAACACATGAAAAGATGTTCAACATCATTAGCTATCAGGGAAATGCAAATCAAAACTGCAATGAGATATCAACTCACGCCCTTCAGAATGGCTATAATTAACAAGACAGGAAACAACATGTGTTGGAGAGGATGTGGAGAGAAGGGAACGCTCATACACTGCTGGTGGGAGTGTAAACTGGTACAGCCACTGTGGAAAACAGTGTGGAGATTCCTCAAAAGATTAAGGATAGAACTACCATACGATCCAGCTATTCCAATGCTGGATATTTATCCAAAGAACGTGAAAACACCGATGCATAAAGACACATGCACCCCTGTGTTCATTGCAGTGTTATTCACAATAGCCAAGAATTGGAAGCAACCTAAGTGTCCACCAACAGACGAATGGATAAAGAAGATGTGGTATACATACACAGTGGATGCTACTCAGCCGTAAGAAAGATGAAATCCAGCCATTTGTGACAACGTGGATGGACATTGAGGATATTACACAAAGTGAAATAAGTCAGAGGGAGGAGGTCAAATAACATATGATCTCACTCATTAAGTAGTAGATAATAACAACAACAAGCACATAGAGACAGAGACTGGATTCGTTGTTACCAGAGGGGAAGAGGGGAGGGAGGAGGGTGAAAGGGATAATTAGGCACATGTGTGTGGTATTGGATTGTAATTAGTATTGGGGTGGTGAACATGACAACATGATGTAATCCATGTAGAAATAGAAGTATAGTGATGTACACCTGAAATTTATGCAATGTTGTAAACCAATGTTACCACAAAAAAGAAAAAATTTTAAAAAATATTATTAAAAAAAACTAGCGTATTGAATTCAATAGTGTATTAAAAGAATCACAAACCATAACTACATGGTATTTATCCCTAGGATGCAAGGATGGTTCAACATATACATATCAAGAATTGCAACACACTTCATAAACAGAAAGAAGGACAAAATTAATATGATCATATCAAGAGATGTAGCAAAAGCATTTGACAAAATTCAACACACTTTCATTACTAAAAACTCTCAACAGATTGGGTACAGAAGGAACATACCTCAATATAATAAATGCTATATATGGCAAGCCCACAGCTAATATCATACTCAGTGATGAAAAGCTGAAAGCATTTCTTCCAAGATCAGTAAAAAAAGTGATCACTCTCACCACCTTTGTTCCAAATAGTAATGGAAATTGTAGCCAGACCAATTAGGCAAGAAAAAAAAATAGTCATCCAAATACAAAAGGAAGAAGTAAAATTGTTTCTGCATATGATATTATCTTATATATAAGAAAATCATAAAACTCCCACCAGAAAACTTACAAATAATAAATGAATGCAGTAAAGTTGGACACAAAATCAACATACAAAAATATGTTGCATTTCTACACACTAACAACAAACTACCTTAAAAAGAGACAAAGAGTATACCCAAAGTGATCTATAGATTCAATGCAACCTCTATAAAAATTCCAATGGAATTTTTGACAGAAACAGAAAAAGCTAAAATTTGCATGGAACTGTGAAGATCATGAACCATAGGCAAAGGAACATGAGAAAGAACAACGAAATTGGAGGCATCACACTTCCTGATTTCAAACTGTATTACAGAGTAAAAAAACCCCACTACTGTACAAAGACCAATGGAATAGAATTGAGAGTCCATAAATAAACCCATACATATAAATACATCAACTAATATCTCACAGGGGAGCCAAGAATACACAATGCTAAAAAGGATCAAATGGTGTTGGGAAACTAGACATCCACAAGACAAAAAATTGTAATTGGACCTGTATCTTATGCCACTCTCAAACATTAACTCAAAATAGATTAAAGAGTTAAATATAAGACCTGAAACCATAAAACTTCTAGAAGTAAACGGAGGGAAAAAACCTTCTTGACACTGGTCTTGACTAGGATCTTTCTGATACGACACCAAAAGCACAAGCAACCAAAGTAAAATAATAAGTGGAATTACATCAAATTAACAAGCTTCCGCAATGCAAAAGTACCAATTATAAAAATGAAAAGGCAAGCTATGGAATGGGAGAAAATATTTTCAAACCATGTATGTGATAATGCATTAATACGCAAGAAACGTATAGGGAATTCATCAACTCAACAGCAAAATAACAACAACAACAACAACAAAAAACTCCAAACAACATGATTGAAAAATGGGCAAAGAACCTTAAAGACATTTTTCCAAAGACATACAAATGGCCAACAGGTACCTGAAAAGGTGTTCAACATCATTGAACATGAGGGAAATGCAAACCAAAACGATGAGTTATAAGCTGACACATGTTAGGATGGCTACTATCAAAGACAAGAGATAAACCAGTGGTGTTGGTGGGAATATAAATTGGTGCAACCGCTATGGAAAACAGTATGGAGGTTCCTCAGAACTATCATATGATCTAGTAATCCCACATCTTGGTATATATTCAAAGGAAATAAAATCAGAATCTGTACTCCCATGTTCACTGCTGCATTTGCCACAATAGCCAAGAAATACAAACAACCTAACTGTTGATGAATAAATGGACAGAGAAAATGTGATACATGCATATAATGGAATTATGCAGTCATAAAAAGAAGGAAATCCTGCCACGTGCTACAACATAGATAGACCTTGACAGCACTTTGCTAAGTGATGTAAGTCAACGAGAGAAAGACAAATACTTCATGATTTCACTTATATGTGGAACTGTAAAAAATTGATTCATAGTAATAGAGTAGATTGTGGTTGCTAGGGGCTGGTACATGGAGGAAACTGGGAGATTTTGGTCAAAAGGTACAAAATTTCAATTATAAGGTAAGTAAGTTCTGGAAATCTAATGCATAGATAGCATGGTGACTATAGTTAATGATAATGTATTCTATACTTGAAAGTTGCTAGAAAGCAGATAGATCTTAAATGATCCTAACACACACACACAAAATGACAACCACCTGAGGTGACAGATGTGTTAACTAATCTTATTGTACCGATCATATAGATATGAAATGCATATGTAGTAAACGTATATGTATGAAATTGTTCTGTTGTACATCTTAAATTACACAATGCTATTTGGCAGTTATTTCTCAATAAAGTCAGAAATAAAAAATAAAGGTTCATAGCAGCATTACTCACAACAGCCGCAAAGTGGAAACAACCCAAACGCCCATCAATTGATGAACAAATAATATTTGGTAAATATATACACTGTAACACTATGTGGCAATGAAAAAGAGAAAGTGATTCATGCTACAAATGATGATCTTTGGAAAAACTATGCTCAAAGAAGCCAGTCACAAAAGATATGATTCCATGTATACGCAATGTCAGAATAGGCAAATCCATAGACATCAAAAGTAGATTGGTGGTTGCCTAAAGCTGAGTGATTAAAGGACTGGGGGTGACTGTTAATGAGTATAAGATTCCTTTAGGAGAAATGAACATGTTCCAAAAATAACCGTGGTGATGTATACACAAGTCTGTGAACATACTAAGAACCACTGAAATGTACATTTTTAAATAGGTGATGTATGGTATTCTAAAAGTGGTTAAACAAAAAGGGGAAATGGGCTTGCTTTTCCTGCATCAATTATGCTTTTAGATGTTGTTATTACCTACTTCGGGTCAATCGGCTCATGACTCTAAAACGTAGATTTGATCAAAAGTGTGTTGTCAAACCCTTATATTAGAGGAAACGTGCACTCTTCCATTTCTAGAAAAGGTAATTTCTTACATAGAAGTATTCGTTTTTCAAAGATCACTGTACTCTGAAAATTGGATATTTAAAACAGTATCAATCATATTGCTATGTTTAAAAAAAATAGACTATTTTTGAGGGCAGTTATTGGTTCACAGCAAAATTGAACAGAAAGCACATTTCCTACATACCCACTACCCCATAAACACACTACCTCCACATAGAAACTAACCCTACCTACACTCACATCCTTCATACTTTCCCCACTATCAAAATCTTGCAACACATTGGTACATTTGTTACAACTGATGACCCTGCCATCACATATCATCATCCCAAGTCCACAGTGTAATAGGATCCACTCTTGGTATTGTACATTCTGCGGATTTTGACAAAATGTATAATGACATGTATCCATCACTATGGTATCATACAGAGTAGTTTCACTGCCCTAAAAATCCTGTGCTCTGCCTATTCTTCTCTCCTCCCTCCCTAATCCCTGGCAACTACTGATACTGATCCTTTGAATGTCTCCAAAATTTTGCCTTTTCCACTACATCATATAGTAGGAATTATACAGTATAGAGGATTTTCATATTGCCTACTTTAACTTAGTAATATGCATTTAAGTTTTCACCCTGTCTTTTGATTGCTTGATAGCTCCTTTCTTTTTAGTTCTGAATAATATTTCATTGCTTAGATATACCACAATTATCTAACAAGTCACCTGCTGAAGGACATCTTGGTTGCGTCCAAGTTTTGGCAATTATGGATAATGCTTCTATAAACATGTATGTGCACGTTTTTGGATGGACATAAACTTACAACTCATTTGGGTGAATACCAAGGAGGACAACTGCTGGGTTATATGGTAATAGTTCTTTTACTTTTGTCAGAAACTGCCCAACTTCGGAAACTGTATTCCAAAGTGGCTGGATTCTTTTGCATTCCCACCAGCAATGAGTGGGAGTTCCTGTTGCTCCACATCCTTGTTAGCATTTGGTCTTGTCAGTGCTTAGTGTTGTTTTAATTTGTAATTCCCTAATGGCATATCACATTGGGTACATCTTTGCACATGCTTATTTGCCATCTGTATATCTGCTTTGGTGAGGTGTCTGTGCAGGGCTTTTGCTCTTTTTTAATTGCATTGTTCCTTTTCATATTATTGAGTTTTAAGAGTTCTTTATACATTTTGAATAATTAGTTCTTCATCATATGTATTATTTGTAAATATTTTCTCCCACTCTGTGGCTTGTTTTCTCATTCTCTAGATAATTTCTTTAAAGAGCAGAAGTTTTTAATTTTAATGAAATCAATTTAGCAATTCTTTTTTCACAGTACCTTTGTTCTTACACCTAAAATGTCACTGTCATACCCAAGGTTATCTAGGTTTTCCCCTATGTTATCTTCCAGGAGTTTTATAGTTTTGCCTTTGACATTTAAGTATAAGATCCATTTTAAGTTAATTTTGGTGAAGGGTGTAAGGTCTATGTCTAGCTTTTCTCATGTTGGTGTCTATTTGTTCCAGCACCACATGTTGAAAAGACTATCTTTGTATATGCACACATAATTGAATATATTTTTTCTATTATTATTTTGAACAAATTATTTGCTAGATCAGTTAATAAGAAAAATAAAAGTTTTTATTTTTACCTTCAATTATTCATTCTATGATGCTCTTCTTTTTTTTTTATGTAGAATCAAGTTACTGGTATATACAATTTTTCTGCTCTCTGAAGAACTTCTTTTAACATTTCTTGCAAGACAGGTTGACTGGCAACACATAGTTTCAACTTATTTCTTTTATCTAAGATTCCTTATTTCTCCTTCACTTTTGAAGGATACTATTGCAGAGTACAGGACGGTAGGTTGGTGACTTTTTTCTTTCAATCCTCTAAGTACTTCACTTCATTGTCTTCTTGTTTGCATAGTTCCTAAGAGAAGTCAGATGTAAATCTTGTTTTTGCTCCTATATAAGGTGTTTTTCTCTGGCTTACTTTAAGATCTTATCTCTGATTTTCTATAGTTAAATATGATATGCTTAGATGAAGGGATTTTTTGGAGGCATTTACCTTGCTTTTTGTTCTCTGAGTTCTGGTTCTATGGTTTGGTATCTGATATTAATTTGGGGGAAATAGATAACACTGCTTCAAATATTTCTCCTGTTCTTTTCTCTTTCTTCCCCTCTGGTATTCCCATTACATGTATGTTATGCCTTTTGTCTTCTCTTTTTTTTTCTTAGTTGTCCCACATTTCCTGCACATTCTATTTTGCTTTTTATACTCATTTTTCTCTTTGCTTTTTCATTTTGGAATTTTCTATTCGTATATCCTGAAGCTTAGAGATTCTTTCCTCAGTTTTGTCCAGTGCACAAATGAGCCCATAAAAGACATTCTTCATTTCTGCTACAGTGTTTTTGATCCCTAGCATTTCTTTTCTATTCCTTCTTAGAGTTTCCACCTTTCTCCTTACATTTCGATCTGCTCTTGCATGCTGTCTGCTTTATCCATTAGAGCTCACAGCACATTAATTATAGTCATTTTAAATCTGTGCTCTGATAATTCCAAAATCCCTGCCATATCTCAGGCTGGTTCTGATGCTTGCTCTGCCTCTTCAAACTATGTTTTCGCTTGTAATATTTTCTTGATAGCCAAAATAAAGTACGAGTAAAAGGAACTGCAGTATAAACGTCTTCAATAATGTGGTGGTAAGGGAGAAGAGAAGCATTCTACAATCCTATAAAGTCTCAGTTTTTCAGTGAGTCTGTGTCTCCAGACTTTGAACTTCATATGAGGTTCTCAAGCTTCTGTTTTTTTTTAGCTTTAGGTTGGACAGTACAGCTAGAGTGGGCTGCAGTTGGGTATTTCCCTTCCCCCAAGTCAACTGGTTTCTAAAAATATTCCAACAGCTCATGCCTTGGTAAAACAGTTTATCTTGAGAGCGGGCCTTTTTAAGAACAGAATGCTCTGGTATATGTCAGAATGGTTAATTTTCCTCTCCTCTTGCTAAATCATGAGGGATTTTTTTCTTTGATATTCACTGTGATACCCTAGTCAAGCTCCCAGAGGTAAAACTCACAATAATGTGAGGCTCCTCCTTAGACTGGGTCCCCTGGAGTTTTTAACTCTCAGATTTTCCACACTGAGTTTCCAATAAGGTTAATCATGGTTTAGGTTTTCCTACCCTGGCACTGATTCCCATGGAGGTTTCTGCTCTGTATCTGCCTGTATGTCCATCTAATCCAATCTATATCTGCCTGTCTGTCCATCTAATTTTGGGGGGCAGTAGTTTGCAGTATGACCTCAATTCTCTGAGGGATTTAAAAAGAGCTGTTAACTTTTTCAGTTTGTTCAGCATTTTATTGTTAGGAGGGAATGATAATTTCAAAGTTCCTTATATGCTGAAACAGAAACCCTGCTATTGGCTTTTTAATGCACAAGTTTCAAAAAAACTCAATTTTGTAGATTTCTATGCCTGGTCACTTTTGATTTCAGGAAGTACGTATTAAAAAGCTAGAAATGTTAAAATACTAAATCCTTAAATTATTACATTTCATCCTTACATGTCAATTCGAAGTACAGACTATAATTTTAGACTGTTACAGTGTTAACATATGAAAAGATTTTTCAAACTTTTTTCCAGCAAATAAGTGGGAAGTATTTTTCGCCTGAGTAGTAGTCATTCTTAAGTAACTTGGCAAATACATATTAAAAAATCATATAATTTCCAACTATTCCTATGCTAAACAAAGCACTGCTCATTTTCATCAATAAGCATGGTTTAAAAACAAACATGTAAGAACGCAAAAGACTCTTCGGATGTCTATTTCATTTGATTTATAAGTGTGCAATAATCACTTTTTAAATGAAAATTAAAAATATTGTCTCATAGAAAGTAAAACACAAAAATCTCAAGCGAATATTCATTTTTGTATACAAACAACTGAAATAAATGAGTTTCCCCCTTAAGACTAGTTCCTTCAAATAGACTGATTTTAATGGGCTACATTTCCCTAAAACAAAATTCTTCCAAACAACACAAATAAATAAAATATTACTTTAATTGATATTATTTATATTATTTATAATAACTTTAGAATATAGAAGAAATTTGCTCACACAAAACGTCAAGAATGTAATTAAAAATTTTCAAATTCTAAATGGATTTTCTACAAAACAAATTTCAAACACAAGTAGTTGTTATTTTTCAGACTGAGAGACAGGCCACGGTAAGGAAGGACAAGTTTGCTTTTAAATTCTTGAAATATATGCTACAGCAGCATAGGTTTAATGCTTCTTGATTTATTCTTAGGAAGGATTTCCTTCCACTTAGGGGAATGTCACATACAGGCACACCTCGTTTCACTGTGCTTCGAAGATATTGCATTTTTTAAAAAGACCCTCCGTTAGCAAAAAGATTATGATTGACTGAAGGCTCAGATGATGGTTAGCATTTTTTAGCAATGAAGTATTTTTTTAAATTAAAGTATGTACATCGTTTTCTTAGACATAATGCTATTGCACACTTAATAGACTAGAGTATAGTGTACCTATAACTTTTATATGCACTGGGAAACCAAAATATTTGTGTGACTCACTTTATTGCAATGTTCGCTTTATTGTAGTGGTCTGAAACTGAACCTGTAATATCTCCAAAGTATGCCTGTACATTAAGAATATTTCATAAGTAGTGTTTCCTTGGAATAATCTTAAAATGCACTAACTAAAAATATATATAATATTCTTTTAAATATTATTTTAACTGAATTCCAGGAAAATGATTATCTATTGAGAAACTTGAGTAAAGAGTTATAGAATGCAGTGCTTTCTATTATCTTGTTATTTATTTCATCTTGGTTTCTTAGATACTATTACCCTAGAGCTATGCTGTCCAATATGGTAGCCACTAGCTGGGTGATTCTAAGCACTTGAAATGTTGCAAGTCTGAATTGAGGTGTGATGTAAGAGTAAAATACACTGGATTTCAAAAACAATATTAAAGATGTAAAATATCTCATTAATAATTTTATATGTGTTTGATACTGAAGATATTTTGAATAAAATAGTTAAATAAAATAGATAAAGTTAATTTCACTTGTTTTTCTTTTATTTAATGTGACTATTAGCAAATTTAAAATCACATATATGGCTCATACTATATTTCTCTTGTACAATGCAGCCTTAGAAATATAGTGTAGAGAACAATTTTTAAAAAGAAAAAAATAAAGGTCTACCTTTGGTTACAACTCTACAGCAGTTAACAAATGTCTTTGGACATTCTGCACAAACTCCAAATACACAAGTACAAACCAACTGCAGCTGCTGCCTGGATATCATAGGTATCCATCTGTACTCTGGAGATCGTACTAATTCTTCGAACTTTTCTCTCAATTGTGCAGGGGTCTGAGGAGTCTTCGTGAGAAGAAGTAAAGCCAGTAAGAAGGGATCAAATCATTAATAAGCAAGAGTAAACAGGCTCATAAGGATTTCTCCTAGGATCCACATAGTTGAGTATTTAACCTTTGTACTACTTCATGTTTTCTTGGTTCCCCAGTAAAGGCAAATGCTGTACAGTCTTGCGCTTCATAATGACACTGATGAATGACACACTGCATATATGACAGCGGTGCCAAAGATTAGTACCATAAAATTAGTACCATATAGCCTAACTGGTAGTAGGCTATATCGTCTAGGTTTGTATAAGTGTACTCGATGATGTTCACTCAATGATGAAATCACCTAACAACACATTTCTCAGATCTTACCCCCATCCTTAAGTATGCATGACTGTATTTTATGCTGCTTTTACAATGTACAGAGTAAAAGCTCTGAAACATCATTTTGATCATCTCCAATTACTTGTAACAAACACTGATTCACCATTTCCTTTCTTTCTAATGGTTAAGCAATGCAAACTCAGTAATAGCAATTAAATGTCAATGTGAAAGCCATCTCAGTTTAATAAAATTTTATTCTGGTTTAAGGTTCTTGACTTGCAGACAGCTAGATAAAGCCTAATATTTATGAAACCACAATCCAAAATATTAATGTGAGACTTGCATAATTCCCCATTCAAGGAGTCTACCAAACAAGTATCTCCTACCTCAAAAGTGTGGTTTTGGTCTCTTTTAAATAATGGACCCCAAAAGATCACATATTAGAAACACTAACACCACTACTGGTAGAAAAGGGGAAAAAACCCCTCTGAGTGTACAGGAATCGATGGAACAGAAAGCTGGATAGTAACGGATGGAAGCAGATCACATTACCAAAGAGATTGTCTATATTTTTCTTGGTAACTTTTATATAGAAAAATGAACAAATCTTAAATTCAGTCCATTCCTGAGTTCTGACAAACACCTACAATTGTTACACAAATTTATCAATATTAGAACATTACCAAAGAAAGTTCTCTCATGGCTTTTTTAGTCATTCCCCACCCCTTGCCCATACAGAGGTTACCAGTGTTCTTATTTCTGAAATCATAAATTGAGTTTGTTCTACAATTTCATATAAATAGAATCAAAGAATATTTATTCTTTTTTCTTTTTAGTTTCTTTCATTCAGCATAGTGTTTTTGAGATTAATCTGTCTTGTATGTACAGTATTTTATTCCTGCTTATTGCTGAGGAGTATTCCATTTGTGAGTACATACCAGTGTGTTTATGTACCCATCAGTTATTGCCAGTAGAGTTTTACGAATAAAGATGCTAAGAATATTCTTGTACAGATCATTTGGTGGGCATATGCTTTAAATTCTCGTGGATAGTTAGAATTTATGGGTCATAGGTTATTTATTATATTTAGTTTTATAAGGAATTGTCAGATCACTTCCTGAAGTGGTTATACCATTTTACATTCTCACTAATACTGTATGAGAGTTCTGATTGTCTTACATAGTCACTAACATTTGGTATTGCCAGTCTTTGCAATCTTACGCATTCTTAAACATGAAGTGGTATTTAATTGGAGTTTTAATTTGCATTATCCTGTTTGCTACTGAAGTTGAACATTTTCATGCGTTTATTTGACATTCACAAGTATTTATTTGTGAAGTGTACGTTCACTTGCTTTGCTCATTTTTTATTGAATTGTTTTTTATAATTCTAATTGTATTTTTATTATTTTATTCATTATTGAATTGTAGAAGTTCCTCATACATTCTGGATATTATTCTTTTGTCAGATATATGGTTTGCAATCATTTTCTCCCAGTCTTGGTGTGTCTTTTTACTTTCCTAACAGACAAGCAGCAGTTTTTATTCTATTCAATGAAGGTTAATTTGCCAGTTTTTTCTTCTTATTGTTTCTAGTGTCCTGACGAAATACCTGTCTATCCCTAAGTCACAAAGATATTCTTTTATGTTTTCTCTGGAAGTTTTATATATATATACACATACACACACACACACATATGTATACACACACACATATATATATACATACACACAATTTTTTATACTTTGGTCAATGATCCATTACAATTGACTTTTTGCATATGGTGTAAAGAATGGATCAAATTCATTTTCTTCCAAGTAGATGTGTAAGACTTCCAGTATTTTTTGTTGAAAAGACTTTTCTTTCTCCACTGGTTACTTTGGTGCCTTAATCAAAAATCATTTGAAATTATAAGTGGGGTTCTATTTCGGGTCTAAAAGATCTATTTTATATTCTAACACCATTACTACACTGTGATTACTGTAGCTCTATAATAAAGCTATAAATTGATTAATATAACATCATCTTTTTCAAAATAGTTTAGATTTTTTCTGTATTTCCATGTGAACTGCAGAATCTATTCACCAATTAAGGGTAAAAAACCTAGTAGGATTACCGTAGATATTGCATGGAATCTAGTAATTAATTTGGAAAAAATGGACCTTTTAACAATTTTGTTTCAAAATATTGCTCCAGTTATTTAGGGCTTCTTTCATTTTTCTCGGCAACTTTGTAACTTTTAATGTAGAGATTATACATGTTTTTGTTACATTTATTTCTAAGTGTTACATGTTTTTGTCGCTATTGTAATTAGAATTATCTTTTTATTTAATTTTCTAATTGTTTGCTGCTAGTATATAAAAACATAACTGCGTTCTGACTTCGTATCCTCTGACATTGTTAAATTTACTTATGTTTAATAGTTGTCTTGAAGTTCCCTTAGGATTTCTTTGCAAATAATCATGTCATTTATGAATATGTATAGTGTTACTTCTGTCTTTTTAATTTTATGCCTTTTATTTCTTTTTCTTGAAGGCTATAACTTCTAGTGCAATGTCAAACAGAAGTGGCTAGAGTGGACTTCCTTGCCTTGTTTCCAGTCTGAGGGAAAGCGCATTCAACATTTTGCCAGTTAAAAATGATAGCTCCAGCTGTAGGTTTTCCAAAATTGACTTTTATGAGACTGCACTAGTACTCCTTGTAGCCCTTGTATTCCTAATTTGCTGAGACTTTTTGTAACAAATGGCTGTTGAACTTTGTCAAATGCCTTTTCTGTATATACTGAAAGTTATCATATTTCTTCCCCTGCTCTGTTAATACGGTAAATTAAATTAACTGGTATCAAATATTAAGCCAATCTTGCATTCCTAAAATCCCACTTGATCATGGTATGTTGTCCCTCTTAAATGTCATGGATTTTTGCATCTATATTCATCAGGGATATTAGAGATGTATTATTCACTGATATTTACAATTCATACTATAGACATTACTAACACAAAACATTAGGTAACGCAGCTTAACAACTCATTTATCTTAGACACAAGAAGTGACTAGAAAAACCCACCAACAAATAAAAACAAAACTTTCTGTCAATATCTTCTACTGGTATTTAAAGGCCTATGTAGAGGTTAGGGCAGTGACAAGGCAATCACCCAGATCAGATGCCTATAAACCTGATTCAAAAAACACTACCTACCTCATCTACCACTCCTAGGAAAAGCAGAAATCACTATGCCATATCCATGTTTAATCACTCATAAAAAACATCTCCTATTAGTTCCTATTAGATACCAATCTAACAAGAGCTTGGTGAGCTGGAAGGTCACGTGATCCTGCTCACTGTCCTACACTTTGGGCTTCCTGATAGTGTCACTTAAAACACTGATGTCCACTGATTTCCTAAACATTCCTCTTCTTGATTTCCAATAAAACAAAATAAATGCTGTTCCTCCTTGTTTGCTCAAGACTCGAATGGAGTACTGGCATAAATTAAGATCAGTTTTGTATCCCCAGTCCCTCCAAGTATAAATTAGAACAGTATTTACCTTACATGCATGATGTAAAGATTAAAAGAGAAAAATACTTGAACAAACTTATTACAGTATATATTAACAGCAGATGCATGTTGAAAACGATGACTGCTTCCCCAAGAATACCAAACCAAAACTAAGAATAAAATAATGATCTTTTGCATTCGTTTTCTATTTCTGTATAACAAATTACCACAAACTTAGTAGCTTAAGTTGCCATCTCAACTTCTACAGGTCTGAAATCTGGCATGGTCAGCTGGGTTCTTGGCTTAGCTTTTCACAGGGCTGAAATCAAGATGTCAGTAAGGCCAGGCTCTTAGGTTCTAGGAAAGCTCATTCAGGTTGTTGGTGAAATTCAGTCCCTTGCAGGTCAGCAAAGTCTCCATTTCTTTTCTGTCAGCTGAAGTCTGACAGGCTGTGTGCTTTCCTGAAGTGGCACCTTCCAACTTAAGTTGGCACAAGTGTGTAGAATCTCCTTCCCATCAATGATTCAAATCTCTCTGACTTCCTCTTCTGCCACCTGCCAGCAGCAAAAGCTCTCTGCTTTTCAAGGCTCAGATGATTAGATGAGGTCAACTCAGATGATCTCCATTTTAAGATTACTATCTATTTAACATTACTATACCATATAACAGAGTGATAGAAGTGATATCTCATCATATCCACCTGTTCAGGAGATTAAGAGGAACATCTTTGACTACTATTATAGAAATTCTTCCCACTTTCTGCCCTAGCATGCAACAAACCCCCCAAAAAAACAACAACAAAAAACTTGACCACAATGGGCAGAAAAAGGGAAATAGAAAATCAGGTAACTAGGCAACCTATAATTACTTTAAACAACTGACTATGAACAATGAAGAATTAATGTTTTATAGTCCATAAAATCATTCACTAAAAAACAGAATTATTTTTTTCCTGAAATCTTGAGTATTTCTCACCAACTCAGTTCTCTCTTCCTAGATTAACAAATTTTTAGTTCCCTTTAATATGGTGATATGATTACCTTGAACTGTATTAATGAAAAAATCATATGTTGGATTACCAATACATGATGCTCCCTTAGAAGATACTCAGCAAAATGAAGCTTAAAAATACATACCTTAGGATTCAAAAAGGTTAAAACAATCAATGGAATTGCTTATGTGTCGTCATCACAGTTCCAAATCTAGTACTTAGAATCAGCACTGAGATATTCTTTATATCACTATTAGAAATTAGTAGCTTATTTTACAAGTAGATCAAATGAAACACTCATAATAGTATTAAACAATAAAGAGAGAAACAGGTCTATGTTATAACCTATAAACAAAACACTCAGAAAAAGTCTGACCCAATTAAAAAATGGGCAAAAGACTAGGACAGACATCTCACCAAAGATATATAATTGGCAAATAAGCATATGAAAAGATGTTCAACATCATATGTCATTAGGAAAATGCAAATTAAAGCAAGATCCCACTACACTACACGCTATTAGAGTGGCCAAAATCCACAACACTGACAACACCAAGTGCTGCCAGTGGTGTGGAGCAACAGTAAGATTCATTCACTGCTGGTGGGAATGCAAAATGGGACACCCACTTTGAAAGACAGTTGGGCAGTTTCTTACAAACCTAAAGACACTCTTATCATATGATCTAGCAACTGCAATCCTCAATATTTACCCAAATGAAGTGAAAATTTACGACCACACAAAAACCCGCACATCAATGTTTACAGCAGCTTTATTCATCATTGCCAAAGCTTAGAAGCAGCCAAGATGCCCTTCTGTAGGTCAATGGATAAATAAGTTATGGTATATCCACACAATGGAAAATTATTCAGCACTAAAAAGAAATGAGCTATCAAGTTATGAAGATTTATGGAAGAACCTTCAATGTGTATAACTAAGTGAAAGAAGCCAATCTGAAAAGGCTACACATTATACGATTTCAGCTATATGACATTCTGGAAAAGGCAAACTAGGAAGACAGCAGAAAGATCAGTGGTTGCCAGAGGTTAGGTGGAAGGGACAGATGAATAGACTGAGCAGAGAATTTAGAGGGCAGTGAAACAACTTTGTATGATACCGTAATGATGGATACATATCTAAGCATTTGTCAATACCATAGGATGTAAACACAAAGAGTGAACTCTAATGTAAACTATGGATTTTAGTTGATAATGACATATCAATATTGGCTCATCAATTGTAAAAAATATGTCAGAGTAATGCAACATGCTAATAAACAGGGGAAAATGTCGGGGGAGAACTGAAGGAGAGAGAGAGGAGGGGGTAATGGGAGAACTCTGTACTTTTCACTCAGCTTTTCTGCAGATCTAAAACTGCTTTAAAAAACAAGAACAACAAATGTCCTGTATGAAGAATGAAATACATTAGAAACAGTTCAACTAATATTCAAATAATTTAGATCAGGTAAAGCTATTTAAAATATACACATCCCCTACTGAAAATAAAGACGTCTAATGTGATTTTAGAAAGCCTGATTTGGTTAAAACAAAGGGATTAAAAACCAAAATGCATAGTTCAGATTAGTGCTGATATTTATAATAAAAACAACTTGGGTCATAAATAAAAATAAGACAGAAAAAAAAATCTAATGTTATTCATTATAAAAATTAAATGAAGTTAATTTCTTAAGATACTGAGACGCCTATTAAATACTTAGTACATAGAAATAAGGACCAGATTTGATAACCTTTACTATCAAATCATTCTATGTAACAATTACCAAAATATAATTCCTCCAAATCTTGGTTCTGTGGCAGTTAGTCTATTATGCTGACTTGTTGATTATGTGAGGATTCTTTTGTTACCTGACAAATAATCTTAGATTTCTTGCAGATTTAACTTTCTTAACATTCTTGCACATTCTTCAATATTATATCTTTACAAATTCCACATATTTTATAAGTATTCTTTAGGATTAGAGTTTTTATGGAGCTGAGTAAATTATTGACTACATAATACACTAGTTTGATTTCATTTTTTTTTCATATCCCATTCAATTACCTCTATCAATATTTCAGGAGCTAATAATTTTGGTGCGTTTAAAAATTAAAGTTTAGAGAAATTTCATCATTGCCACATTAGGATCAATATAGACCTTCTTTTTTTTGTTTTTGTTTTTTTCTGAGGAAGATTAGCCCTGAGCTAACATCTGTTGCCAATCCTCCTCTGTTTTGCTGAGGAAGACTGGCACTGGGCTAAGATTTGGCCTATCCTTTATACGGGATGGTGCCACAGCATGGCTTAAAAAGTGGTACATCGGTCCGCACCCGGGATCCGACCCTGTGAAACCTGGGCTGCCAGAAGTGGAGCACACCAACTGAACCGCTATGCCACCGGGCCAGCTCAGCAATTTTTTTTTTTTTTTTTTTTGCTTAACAAGTTAACAAATGTCTCTTACTAGATATTTTCAAAGAATTCATATTTATTTCTATGACGTATGTGACATTTCACTACTCACCTTTTTTAGATGGCTTGGGTGGTATAACAGGGCCAGGTTCTATGTTGTCATAAAAACTATTCACGGCTTTTAGATCCAAGTTGCCTATGAAAAAAGGCACTAGGAAATTAAGATTCTATCTCCTATTATTTTATTTTATTAAGAAAAACCAGTAAACTGTGGGAATAAAACATGGAAGAAAGACAATCCTTTCCCACAATTTCAAATCTCATTATCCCACCCTTCCCCTTTAGAAATCCGCTCTCTATCAGTGTGAGAAAAGACCTGAGAAAACTACAACACCATATTTGTGTATAAGTTGTCATCTGAAGGACTATTTGTCCAGCTACAAGGTTGGTCTCGTTAGCCAAGATTAAGCGTCTGGGACATTTCAGGAGGTAAATGAAGAAGAGAAATGAAAGCACAGCTGAAATGGTTTCTCTTTACGCAAATTTTGACTAGAAGAACAAATTGTGAGAAGAAATATCTAAAAATGATGAAACTTCACTTTCCTGTCTTTCATAATATATCTTTAATATTATCCATTCTAAGTGCAACTATGGAAAGAGTCTAATGTAAAAACAGCAAAGATTAAACCAAGTTGTTATATTTTAACACAGCTAAACAACCTGGATAAAGGTGAAATAGCTCATGGATTCTTATCCTCAAGAAAGGACATTCTTAAATGTTACCTAGAGATTTATCAATGGTAAAAAAGATATTGTGCTTATTTCAGAAAAATTAGAACAATCCTAAGAATTTAAACTTATGTCAAATATTTCACCTCTTTTAAAATGTTCACTCCCTGATCTAGTGCCAGTATTTCAGCCACATCTCCTGTCTTGACTCCTTTAAGATAAGTTTTGAGCCAGGTTCTTGTTTTGGATCCTATCTCCACTTCTGCAAACCCTATCACAGTAAACTGATTTTTCTAAACAATTCCAATTAACCTTTGCAACTATCCATGCTTATTTACAGAGGATGCTGTAAGGTATTGATAATTCAAGTTTACTGACTCTCTTGATTTGTAGACCTATATTTTTCCAGCAGAATCTCCTTCTTCTAAACATGTACTATAGACGCTTTGCATCAAATTATGCACTGATAATTCACCTAGATGTCCAAAGAGTGCCTAAATTTATTCTCTGATTTGAAAGTTATAGATTGTAATTTCATTATAAAAAGTTTTCTTGAGGGGCCGGCCCAGTGGCGCAAGCGGTTAAGTGCGCGCGCTCCACTGCGGCGGCCCCGGGTTCGCTGGTTCGGATCCCCGGGCGCGCACCGACGCGCTGCTTGGCAAGCCATGCTGTGGCGGCGTCCCATATAAAAAGTGGAGGAAGATGGGCACGGATGTTAGCCCAGGGCCATCTTCCTCAGCAAAAAAAGAGGAGGAGTGGCGGATGTTAGCTCAGGGCTGATCTCCTCACAAAAAAAAAAAAAAAATGTTTTCTTGAGAGTGGACGGACGGAAGTTAACATAATATTGCTATGTTTGGATTTTTTATAAAATGAATTAGAAATACTAAAGTATAAAAAAGCTCATTGTAAGGTTATTGCTCAATGCAGAGAAAAACATAGCTCTCAGCTAAATCAGTAGTCCCCGCAATCCTCATGGGATACGTTCCAAAACCCCCAGTAGATGCCTGAAACCGTGGAGAGCACTGAACATAAGATATACTGTTTTTTCCTACGTATACATACATACCTATGATAAAGTTTAATTTATAAATTAGGCACAGTAAGAGATTAACAACAATAACTAATAATATAATAGAATAATTAAAACAACATACTGTAATAAAAGTTATGTGAATGTGGTGGTCTCTCAAAATCTTATTATCTTGCACTTATCTTTCTTCTTGTGATGATATGAGATGACAAAATGCCTATCTGATGAGATGAAGTGAGGTGAATGAAGTAGGCACTGTGACAGAGCATTAGCCTACTATTTTGATCTTCTGATGATACATCGGAAGGAGGATCATATGCTTCTGGACCACAGTTGACCATGGGAAACTGAAACCACCAAAGCAAAAACGTGGATAAAGGGGTCTACTGTAAAACTTACAGTTGTAGTTTCCTTTGTGGGGTCATTTGGATAAGCTGTTTAATTTTAGGATGAATTTTTGAAAACAATTCATAAACAGTTTTGTACACCACTGATTATTTAACTGGATTTTTTAATACTTAAGATGTTACAAACATATTTCTTCAAAGAAGTATTTTATAGATCCTGTTTTAATTTCTAGATCTGATTTTTCTAATTTTTATTTTTGGTGAAGAAGATTGACTCCCAGTTAACCTCTGTCAATCTTCCTCTTTTTGCCTAGGAAGATTAGCCGTGAGGTAACACCTGTGCCCATCTTGGTCTATTTTGTATATCGGATGCCACCACAGCATGGCTTTATAAGTAGTCCATCTGTCCATGCCTGGGAACCTGTGAACCCCGGGCCATCAAAGAGGAGCAGGCGAACTTAACCACTATGCCGTTGGGCCAGTGGCATAGTGCCATTTCTAATTTTAACCTTTAACTTGTCTCAGTTGTTTTCAGCCCTAGGTAATTCATAGCACCTGTATTTTAGTGATTTCCCTTTAAGTCTTTCCCAAGCATATAGAAATCTTTTTAAAGCATTTGTTTTAGCTTTTATGGAAAAAGTAGTTTTCTTCCCTGCATTCATGTCAATTTATTTGACTGGTGAGTTGGCTAAGTGAAATCAGTATGTCCACTATATGTACTTCTATAATAAACTGAAAAACAAACTATAAGCTGTAGTTAAATATTTTAAGTATTTGCCAATATAAAAAAATGATATGGAAATTATTCTAAAACTGAGAAATCTGATATGATTTTGGATCTCTACTTCTATAGATATTTTTGGTAATAAGCACATAAACATAGTAAGTTTTAGAATGAACACTCATCGATTTATGAAATATTCATTATAAGAGACTAACTAAAAGGATAAATGCAGAATAACAGTATAGAATAGTCTAAAAGATGACAAGTTAATGATGAAACTGCCTAAGTAAAACTACTTTTGATCTCCCATATCTATCTAGGATGGGACGGAGGTCTCTGCACCAAGATTGTAATCTTATATAACCTCTCTCTTAAATCTGTAACACCAAACTTAACAACTTAAATACCACTCTATTACTTATGATTTACCAGATCATCAAGTCTATACCTCTGGACTGAAGGAGGTCATCTTCTTTCAGTGTACAGTCAACATTTATCTGGAGCTATCTGTTCATACTTCTCAATCTTGTCATTTCCTCAGGCTAGTAAAAAAGGACCCAAAATAACAATGCGGCAAAGTCATATCAAGCTTGACATTTAAAAGTTGCACTTTATGTTCATTTTTATGACTATTAGCAAAATATGGCCTTGGTCCACAACAAACGACATGTTTAAGAAGTTCTATATATATGTTTTTAAAAGGAGAAGTTAGGGGGCCAGCCTGGAGGTGCACGCACTCCACTTTGGTGGCCCAGGGTTCGCAGGCTCGGATCCCTAGGTGAGCACCAATGCACCACTTGTGAAGCCATGCTGTGGCGGTGTCCCATATAAAATAGAGGAAGACGGGCATGGATATTAGCCCAGGACCAATCTTCCTCAGCAAAAAGAGGAGGATTGGCATCAGATGTTAGCTCAGGACTAGTCTTCCTCATAACAAAAAAAAGGAGAAGTTAGGTAAAATGGGGACATAAAAATAGCCAAATATAAATATGTAACAAAATCTACATAAAACGTGGTAAACTATAATAATAGACAGTATTCTAATATACTTCTTTAATCACATAAGCATTGAGAATATTTTATTTTGATGTTTATATGGCATGGGAAACTATAAGAATAAACCTTTTAAACAGGCAATGCCAATGATTTTAGTTTTGTCTATGTTGGTGGAAATGATTACCACCAACATGTGGTATGTGACAGGCACTTTGTTTAGCATAATTCTATTATTCTTTCCTCATAACAACCCTTCAGAGTAGATACTAAATTCACCTCCAATTTGCAGATGAGGAAATGAGGCAGAGAGAGATTAAAGACTTTTCTCAAAGTCATAAATCTTCTAATTGGTACAGCCAGGATTTACATAGAAATCTTCCATGCAAATTTTATTTTTCAGTTTTCTTTTCTAAATTGAAAAAAAGCAATTAATGTATGGCATGCATTCTTGCTCATTTATTTTCTTCTGCCTAGATTTCTCCAACGCGGCCCAGCCTACTCAACAGGACTTTCAAGTACATATATATGGCACTGAAATGTGAGGTACATTCTAAAGTTCATTTAAATAGTGTTTTGTGTTTCTTTTCACATTCTTAATTTCTTTACTACTGTATATATGTACAGTAAAAAGTAAAGTCAGAGATTAGAACCTACAAGGCATGAATATTGAAGCTATTTTTTTCACTGTGATAAGAATACTTAACATGAGATGTACCCACTTAACAAATTTTTAACTTCACAATACTATATTGTTAATTACCAGCACTATGTTACACAGCAGTTTAGAATTTATTCATCTTCCATAACTGAAACTTTATATCTGTTGAGCAGCAACCCTGCACTTTCATAATACTGCAGGGGTTAATTCAATTATAATGGCAATCTCAATTACACAAAGTAAAATATTAAATATCTTCCATTATAATACATGTGCGAAAGCACATATTTTGCTAAACACTGAATATGTTTAGTGACACTGAAGAAAAATGAGCAAAAATTATATCTTAACCATAAAAATGTAGTATGTTATATGCGACAAGATATTATCAAATAACAGAAGAATGCCCATTGAGTCAGCATTATCAAAACTTTAAAATAAGTGATATAAGGAACAACTGTATTTTGTAAATGCTGTAAGAAAAAGTCATTTTGAAATATTCATTATGGATTACTCTTTTCATTGTTATTGCCAAACCATACGCCATTAATATGTAAAATGTTTAAGCCTGACTACCAGGCAAAATTAAAAAGCATTTAAAATATATATAATACCTTGGCTGATGTTACCTGGAAGTGATATTATCCGTGGCTCAAGAATCTCCCCCTATTAGTGGAAATAATTGGTTAGGTTAGTTATTAACATTGGAGGACACAGAGAACTATGTGAAAGAATAATGTCAGTTAAGTTTGGAGTGTAAAAGTTCTCAGATTGAAACTGTCAGAGAAGACCAGTTGACACTGGACTAGTTTTAGGAACTAGAAATATTGATGCTAGCCTGAAGGTGCTCAGTGGTAGAGCCAGGAAGTGGAAACCATATGTGATGGCCTCTAAAAAAAATAAGCAGAAGACAGGGTGAATACATCGGAGGGAAAAGTCTTGCCTCTGAGACTCCAAAGTATCATCTCATACAGACTAGCAGTTGATGGTATACTGATCACATAAAACAAGGAGGATGTTACTATTGGAGCTACAGTTAATTAGGGCAGAACGTGATATAACAAATGACAGAGCCATTACTGGGATGGAGAGTATTGGAGTTCCAGATGGGAAGGGAGTATTGCCTTCTCTTCCAATTAGTAAAAAAGGTAGAAATAAAGTGAGAGAGAGGAAAAAATTAGCTCTGGACACAATTTGAGGAGAATTTTATGTGCAGTCATCAAATTCTATATAATTTGACAATATTCTACACAAACCTAGAGTAATAGTTATCTTATAAATTTGACTTCTTACAATGATTGGAGGAAAGGCCATTCAGCAAAGTAACTTCAGAGGAATGAGGGAGATTGGCAGAGAAATAGAGTAATAAAGTGATGATTGGATCAAAGGAATAAAAGATGAGGAGCCAGGATCTGTGGGCCTTTGGTTTGTTGATTTTATTAACTAGTTGTGGCATTTAGGCATCATCTTTTATGTCTTAAATGAATCTCAGTACTCAAAAGAACATCTATCTTCCTTGTCTCAGTGATTTTGGGAGAATTTTATAATATGATGAGCAGGAACTTTGAATTGGATAAAATAGCTTCGTGATGTGAATAGTATTCTCATAGTAATATTGATGGTAGAATACACAGATTGGAATTGAAAATGGATTTCTTATGTAAAGAGGCCTTTAAAGTGAGGAAGGATTCCGTGTGATTTTGGCATTTAAGTATATGTTACTATCCGTTATTAAGAAACTGTTTCATGTGTTTCTATACATTCTCCTTGGCTACAGTGTAATGTTATAAAAGGCAAGAGTTTTTTGTTTTTTTGTTTTTTTGTTTTTTTTTTACTTCAAAACGAATCCTTTATGTGCCAAAGTATATCATAAGTGTTCAACAGATACCTATTTGATTAATGCCTAAACACCAATTTTTACAGGCAATTGAAGAATGAATATTCTAGTACTTAATTTGGAAAAACCAGGAAGAAAGAACTTATATAGAAGAAAGATTATCAGAGCCTTGATTAAAGCAGTGATTATATGGGTAAAGTGAAAGAACATTAATTTATACAACTAACACTGATTTAGCACTAAATATATGACAGGAGCAAACAATTATAAATAGGACCCAAGACACGAGGATTGAAATAGAAGAGATTGTGGATTGTATTCCCATAACAAGGCAGAAATTCCTTAAGGAATTAAGGGGACTTAAAAACATTCTTAGTTGAAGGAAAACTAATTTGTTGTTAGCAATCCTACCCTTAAAGAGTGATTGAAAGAGGTTTTCTAAACAGAAGGGAAATAACAGACACAGGCTTGGAATGTCAGAATGGAAAGAAGAATGTTGGAATGGGTAAAATAAAGATAAGTGCCATAGACTAGCCTTCTCATTAGTTTCTTAAATCATATTTTATGGTTGAAGCAAAAGTTTACCACCACCTGATGTGGTGCTTAATAGGTGTAGAGGAAATAGTAAAGATAATTATATTTTCAAAGAGTGGGGGGTAAAGATACTTAAATGGAAGTAAAATATCTATACTTCACTTGAAGTAGTAAAAGAGCAAAACTAGTAGATTGTGAAAAGTTACGTAGGTATATTGTATTACCTAAAGCAACCACTAAGTACACTGTACAGAGTGATGCATGAAAAATACAATAATAAACAAAGAATCCGAAACATTATTCAAGTAACCCAAAGAAAGGCAAGAAAAGAGAAACAGAGGAACAGAACCAGAGGAAACAAACAAAAGTAATAAATTGGCAGACTTAAGCCATAACATATTTATAATTACCTTAAATGTAAATGGTCTAAGTAAAATAATTGCAATACAGATATTGGAACAGTGGATAAAGAAAAGATGGTGTACCAATATGCTATCTAGATGAATTCACTTAAACTATAATGATATAGGTAGGTTGAAGTAAAAGGATAGAAAAGGATACACTTGTATGCATTAAGTAAAAGAAAGCAGGAGTAGCTAAATTAATATCAGATAAAGTAGACTTCAGAACAGAAAAAATTGCAAGAGACAGAAACAAGTTGTACGTAATGACAAAAGGGTCAGTACACCAAGAAGAGATATCGACCCTAAATGTGTTTGAAACAAACAATAGAGCTGCAAAATATGTGAAGTAAAAACTAACAGAACTGGAAGGAGTAATAGACATATTCACAATTATAGTTGGAGACTTCAAACCCCTCTTTCAATAACTGATAGATCTACTAGACAGAAAATCATCAAGGATATAGAAGAACTTAACAACACCATTAACCAATAGGGTCTATTCAATATTTATAGAACACTCAACAACTGCAGAATGCACAATCTTAAGTGCCCATGAAACAGATGCCAAGGTAGATCCTATCCTCAGGAATAAAACAAATCTCAACAATTATTTTTAAAATTTGAAATCATAGAAAATGTATTCTCTAGTCAAACTAGATATTGGTATCAGAAAGATAACAGGAAAATCTCCAAACATTTTGAAACTAACAAGAAATTTTTAAATAATATATGAGTCGAAAAGGGAGTCTCAAGAGAAATTTTAAAAAATACATTGAACTGGATCATATGGTAGTTCTATCCTTGATTTTTTGAGGAATCTCCATACTGTTTTCCATAGTGGCTGCACCAACATGGATGGACATTGAGGGTATAATGCAAAGTGATGCTATCCTCCTAGGGATTTTATCAGAAAAGTCAGGTACTTAAAGGAGCTGGAAGTTGAAGGGGAGAAATGTTTTAACTATAGAGAATAATAAAGCTGAGTAATATAACTTTGTAACTAAGAAAATGTTATATTCAAGATTAATAGTTTTTAACATTGTGAAATTTGAGTTATACATTTTTGTTTGTCCATCACCATATACATGTCTCCCTTCACCCCTTGTGCCCACCTCTCTACCCCCATTGCCCCTGGTAACCACAATACAGTTATCTCTGTCCATGTGTTGGTTTATATTCCACATATCAGTGAGATCATACAGTGTTTGTCTTTCTCTTTCTGGCTTACTTCACTTAACATAGTACCCCCCAGGACCATCCATGTTGTTGCAAATGGGATGATTTTGTCTTTTTTTATGGCTGAGTAGTATTCCATTGTATATATATATATACCACATCTTCTTGATCTAAAGGTCAGTCGAGGGACACTTAGGTTGCTTCCACTTCTTGGCTATGGTGAATAATGCTACAATGAAGATAGGGGTGCATAAGCCTCTTTGGGTTGTTGATTTCAGCTTCATTGGATAGATTCCCAGCAGTAGGATAGCTGGATCATAGGGCATCTCTGTTTTTAATACTTTGAGGAATCTCCATACCGTTTTCCATAGAGGCTGCACCAGTTTGCATTCCCACCAGCTGTGTATGAGGGTCCCTGTTTCTCTACATCCTCTCCAACATTTGTTGTTTTTTGTCTTGGTGATTATAGCAATTCTAATGGGCGTGAAGTGATATCTAAGTGTTGTTTTGATTTACATTTCCCTGATGATTAGTGATGTTGAACATCTTTTCATGCACCTATTGGCCATCTGTATATCTTCTTTGCAGAAGTGTCTGTTCATTTCCTCTGCACATTTTCTGATTGGGTTGTTTGTTTTTTTGTTGTTCAGTTGTGTGAGTTCTTTATATATTATGGACATCAACTCCTTGTCAGATATTATTTCTTTTTTTTTTTTTTTTTAAAGATTTTATTTATTTTATTTTTTTCCCCCCAAAGCCCCAGTAGATAGTTGTATGTCACAGCTGCACATCCTTCTAGTTGCTGTATGTGGGACTCGGCCTCAGGATGGACGGAGAAGTGGTGCCTCGATGCGCACCCGGGATCCGAACCCGGGCCACCAGCATTGCAGCGCGCGCACTTAACCACCAAGCCACAGGGCCGGCCCAGATATTATTTCTTTGAATAGGCTCTCTGTTAGTCTTTCCCCCTCTTCTCGCTCAGGAATACCTATAATTCTTATGTTACATTTCCTAATAGAGTCAGATATTTCTCAGAGACTTTCTTCACTTCTTTTTAGTCCTAGTTCTCTCTCTTCTTCCATCTGGAGCATATCTGTATTCCTATCCTCCATAATGCTAATTCTTTCCTCCATATTGTCAGCTCTGTTCTTTAAAGATTCCAGATTCTCCTTTATCTCCTCCATTATGTTCTTCTTCTCCATCATTACTGATTGGTTTTTCTTTATGCTTTCAATCTCTTTTGTGAAGAAACTCCTAATCTCATTGAATTGTTTGTGTTGTCTCATATATCGTTAAATTTTTTTATGATAGCTATTTCGAAATCTCTGTCGTTTAGGTTATGGATTTCTGTATTTTCAGAGTTGGTTTCTGCGTGCTTGTCATTTTCCTTCTGGTCTGGTGATTTCATGTACCTTTGCATTGTAGTTCCTATATTGTCTTTGTTTTTCCTCATCCTGGAAATAACTGGCTGCAATTTCCACCCCCACCACTGTGTGGGGGTAGTGGGCTGTGTAATCTGAGCCTCCTGCACTCTGCCTTGGCTATTCGCTGCAATCCAATGGCCTTTTGGTCTGGTCTGCTCGGCTGAGCTGTAGTGTCTGGCTTGCGGGGAGTGGGGGGCTCTCTCTTATGCCCGCTGGGTCCCTGGCGTGGGGGGCTTCTCACTTGCCCCTCGTTATCCACTCTCCTGGGGTGCTCAGATGTTGATGGTACCCCCTAGGAGTGCTGAGTCCTCTGTGGAAGTTTCCCACTGGCTGAGACAGCCAGAAGAGCTACAGTTTCCCCACAGAGGGCCGCCTCTCCCTCCTCTCTGGGAGCCTCGAGGACCTGGATCACTGAGCTGATGGGGAGGGAGAGGAGTTCTCCTTACCTCTCCCCACTTCCTCTTGGGGCCCAGCACGTTCCACTCTCAGATGTGCAGCAGTGTGGATCTTTCCGATCTTGCTTTTCACTGTCTAGGATTCCATTGTTGGTCTGTGACTGTTCCTTTTGTTGTATCTTATCAGGGGAAGAGTTTACTGGAAAGCTCACTCTGCCATGAGGCTGACGTCACTCTACCAGATTCTTACATTTTTTTCATATCTTCTGATTAAACTGAAGGGAAAAAGGAGCTTCTCAAAAGCTACTACCAATTATTATCAGTATACTGTGTTTTCTCGGAGGAAGGGCTTCAAGATTCACTGTGTGTAATTTAGACTGGCTTGGATTTCTTTCTCTCAACCCTAACAGCCTTTACTATTACTACCCCCCAAACAGCACTTCTAATTTACTGTCGTACATTGTTTAAGTATTTTTCACACAAAAATACATATACCTTCCACGCATTTAATATAATGTTTTGTAAAAGCAGACTGGGAGAAATGATCACTGTCATGCCTTTTGTAATCCTTTTAAGGATTATTTGGGGGCTGGCCTGGTGGCATAGAAGTTAAGTTCATGCGCACTGCTTCGGTGGCCTGTGGTTCGCAGGTTTGATCCTGGGCACAGACCGACATATCAATTGTTAAGCCATGGCTGTGGTGGCGTCCCATATAAAGTGGAGGAAGATGGGCACGGATGTTAGCCGAGGGCCAATCTTCCTCAGCACAAAAAGAGGAGGATTGGCAACGAATGTTAGCTCAAGGCTGATCTTCCTTACACAAAAAAGTAAATAAAGATTATTTCACAGCTGCTCTGTACATTTTTTCAATGACACATACAGCTGGCCACAAATGTGTATCCTGAATTAATTAGGCAAATATGTTTCTAACCAATGTTTTTTTATACTGCCTATTAAGAAATTAATGTTTGCAAATCTGAAGGTAGCACTGTGTGCTTAACAGCAAAAAAGTCAATTTTCTGTGGGGTATTACTATTCAAAAGTGAGATGAAGATAAGAATACCTACTATTTACTGAGCAACAATTTATGCCAGGTCCTCACTTTCTTGACAACAATATTGTAACAGACTTGTTACAATTTTCTTTTATATAGGGAAATCAAATGCAGAAAAGTTGGATATAGCCAGTAAGCACCAGAACTATTAACTCTAAAGTCTGTGTGGACACTCTTTCCACAATGTCATAGTATCTCAAATGAGCACCTAAGAATAAAAATGGAATTCTTTGTGTTCGTAGGGACATACGACCGAGATGTGTCTAGCAGAATTAGGTTTCAAATTCGCACCTGATTCTAAATCCTATCATTTTAACTGCTATGTTAAATGCCCCTCAGTGCCTCATTTCACTCTAGGCCTGGGAATGGAAACACATAGGAATCACACACTCAAATATCTTATTTCCCAAATAATATCACTCGAGTTGATAAGTTCTGAAGCTGGGTGACTGCTACATGGGAGTTCATTATACTATTCTATCTATTTTGTATTTTTTAAATTCTCCATAATAAAAAGTTAAAAATAAATTAAAGTGGTTAATTTCATGTTATGTGAATTTCAGCTCAATAAAATAATAAGTAAACTAGAGCTCAGGGCAGCAGTTTCCTCAACAAATCCTTTTTCTTTTCTTTTTATAAAGAAATCTCGTCAATAAAAGCTCTGATGTAAAAATTCTGTTTTTATAATTTTGAAGCACTAACCCATGCTACATTAGACAACTTTCTACTACCAATAAAAAAATCAATAAAGTTTCGGGGCAGCCCTGTGGTGTAGGGGTTACATGCATGCGCACCGCTTCAACAGCCCAGGGTTCATGTGTTCAGATCCCAGGGACACACAGACGCACTGCTTGTCAAGCCATGCTGTGGCGGCATCCCACATAAAGTAGAGGAAGATGGGCACAGATGTTAGCCCAGGGCCAATCTTCCTCAGCGAAAAGAGGAGGAATGGCATTGGAGGTTAGCTCAGGGTGAATCTTCCTCACAAAATAAATAAATAAAAATCAATAAATTTTTATTTATCAAAAATTACCCTATAGCAAGTGGTTGCCAAAAAAATCTCATATGGTCGTTTTAAAAGAAATGATTTCTACAGCAGAAAGTCTGTTTATCTACACAGGTACCTAAAGGACTCAAAGCGCCCAATGAACACAGAAGGATTAGCACACTGGTTACATCCTTCAATATCTCTCCCACTCAGAGAATTCAATTAAGATCTCAAATAAAGGGGAAAAAAAAGAAAACTGATTCACAGTAATATTGTCTTTCACTTAAAGACAGTTTTATAATTTTCTTTTAACTATATTAATATTAAAATTTTAGTTATTATTAAAAATAATGTTTTTAGATTGTTGAAGATGACTGTTTTTCAATAGTCTCTTTCCCAAAAACTTCCATTGGTTCCTACTGGCAGCAGAATAAATTCCTAACATCTCAACGTAAACTTCAAGGTCTAAGCCCGTATTTACCTAGGCTGCATTTAAGCCATCAAAAATCTTCCTTTTGAGCAAGAGAACTGTATTTGCTACCTTGGTCTGTCTTGATTTCAAGCGTTCATTAACTAACATTCCTTTCTTTTCTAAAATGACTTCCCCTTTCTCCATAGTATCTATAGTTTAAGGAAGTGGTTCTTGACCTCTTTTTTTTCCTGCCATCTAATAACCTCATGAAAATCAGAAGAAAGCTAAGACTTGAAGAAAGAACAAACAGGACTTATACACGCATAGATGTAGGGCATTACACCAGGAAAATAATGTGAGAGAAAAAGTGCTTGGATAATAAACATGATCCAGCTGATGTATGAATTCTGTAATTACCAGTGAGTACACATAGCACCTGCCACACTATATTATACAATTACCTCTGACTATCTATTTCCCCCACTAGCAGGTAAGCATGGACCATACTACCACAATCATAAATTGTATGCAAAAGAAATTTGTTGAATAAATGAATGCTGAAAGGTGGAACAGTAGTTTGGATAACAAAAATCTTGCAATGTCACAAGATTTTGAGAATCATGAATTTCTTAAGATCTTTAGAATTCATGTATATTAACCAACATGTTAAATAAATACCATCCTAATATTTTCATTAGAACAAGTCCTCTTAGGATGCTTTGTTATCGTACTATATAACAAATTTCTACAATTACTTACACTTAGTGAAACTGATTAGCCTTAAAAATAGTCTATAGTTGATAGTTTTCTCAAATTCATATTGGTCTCTCTCTAGGTCATTTGAATTAATGTATTTAGAAGAATAAACTTTAAATGTTTGAGAAAATATTATTACATGTCTACAAGAAATGGATTCAAGAAGAATAATAAAATATTTGCTCAAGGTTCAGTTTTCACTTCTGTTTTGACTGAAAGAAATGAATAATAGTTGAGATGCTGTATCTTGATTATCAATGTGTCTGAAAATACTGATGAGCCTGGAATTCACACACATGAAAAATAAACCATCAAATTATTTTGACAAAAGGTATTTAAGGTATTGTTTTTAAATACTACACCAGGAGCAAATCCTAAAAAACCAACAAATGGCCTGGACAGCTAAAATTCTCTACCTTCCTATTAACACGTCCCAATAGATCACTTACCACTGGAATAGCAGTGGCGCAGCTGACCCTTTTGAGCCATCTCTGCATTAAGTCATGCTCCATCCCATTAACTTCAAACTTCAACCACTCTAGCTCCTCTTTCTCAAGTTGCAATTGCTTTGATAACCTCTCCATCCTTGCTTGCTGATGTAACAGCAAGGCTAAAGCATCCAAGATAAAGTCATTGAGAGAACAACATTGAACAAATGACCTAGACATTTCTATGTAAACTATTAATGCATAAAATACTCATAAAAACCCCATCATCCAACTTTAGTTGCCATTTACTCCTATGTCTTTTTCTGTGTGTGTGTGAGGAAGATCAGCCCTGAGCTAACATCTGATGCCAATCCTCTTCGTTTTTTGCTGAGGAAGACTGGCCCTGGGCTAACATCCAAGCCCATCTTCCTCTATTTTACATGGGATGCCGCTGCAGCATGGCCTGACAAGCTGTGTGTCACTGCGCACCTGGGATCCGAACCAGCAAACCCCAGCCCGCGAAAGCTGAGCTCACACACCTAACCACTGTGCCACCAGGCTGGACCCTCCTATGTCTTTCTACTGCTATTCTATCTCCCATTTCTGGTTTAGCTTAGTTCTTGTAATTGCTGCCAAAATGATACCATCTATACATCCAACTTGTTCTGTCATAGTTAAGTTTCTCTAAGATTCTCTTCAACTATATTTGTGTACATTTTAAACAGGTTCTGGATCACACATATTGAATTATCAAAATCAAAATTCTCTTCTCAAGTATTGAAAGAATTATAAATTCTCAGGTATCTTGAAACAATCTGAGTGGAATTTTAAGAAGTTATCTTCCCTTTTATATTTAGTTTGGTCTACTATTAACTAATCCAACAATATCTTCATGAGTAATTGCACTCCTTAGAATACATATATAACTTATAAAATTACTCCTTTCAACTACCCTCTTTAGAAAGATCCAAATTCTTTTACCTTAATAAACATTAGTCCTCCCCCCTGCAATATATTTTCCCCTCTCTGCAGTTTGTACTTTTGACAAGATACAATTTACTTATCTGCATCTTTCTTCTATTATCATAAAAAAAGTATTTTTAGGTCTTCTCATGCTGGCATTTTCATAAGAAAAATGTAGATGACTCTCTTTGTAGATGAATCTGTAGGTAACTCTGAACCGCTAACTTTATCCTTAACAGCAATATCATTGTCCAACATTTAATAAATACTGAATACTTAATTAAAACTAAATAGCTAATATAAATTATTTTATTTTTAATGCGAGACTGTGCCTCATCACAAAAATAAAATTTCATAAAATGGCTAAAATTTACCTTGTGTATAGGCATAGTCATCTGATCCAGAACTAGAACACTTCTGATATTTATGGCTTCCCTTTTCTTCCCTCCAATCTAGTGCCAATGAAATCGGCTGGATAGGTTCTGGTGCTGCAGAGCATTCTTGGTCCACTAAATATAAGAGATTTTCAGACATTACTCGGCCTACAGTAACTTTAAAAACTGTAGTTGGGTTTGTCATTACGCGAGGAGATTGTGATGGAGCACGTGAAGGTCGAGTTGCCTGTGTATATGAAACATTCTTGGGGTTAACACTAAATTGAGGTTTTGGTTGACTAGGTACCAGCCTTGAAGAACCTGAAGGTGGTGTGGTGGCTGTGCAAAATAAGTGCTGATTCCATGGAGATAGTTGATTACGGACAGGTGAAGAACTCCTATTAATTGCTATCCCAGGTCTCTGAGAGGGTTCAAGTGTAATTTCTATCTTTTTCATGGATCCTTTGGGTGAGCTAGATATTGTATACGGGAGATAGGCTACTGAATGACTTCTCTGCTTCTAAGAGCTAGGAGATCCTTGATATGGAGGGGGTTAAGTAGTTGAAGGACTAGGTGGCATAAAGACATGAGATCTTGAGTGGCCCAACTGGGAAAGTTGCACTTGATGCTGTGGAGAGCTGAACGGTGAAGGATATTGAGAAGGAGGTGGTGAATGGTAAGCCGATTGTGGGATCTGCTGCTGTTTGAGAGAATACTGAGAAAGTTGATAGTTCTGCTGATGGAAACAAGTGGGTAAAGGGCACTGGCTATAATGAGGTCTTGGGAGCTGTGGTGGGGACTGCCATGGCATACTCTGTGGAGTTTGTCCTCTTGGTGAACTCTGAGATATCTGCCTAATATAAATAGAAGCAGGAGATGCATACATATTGCTTGGAACTTGTGGAAGAGTTTATACAGATCTTGGTACAGTCTGTTCAGAAGAGAAGTTTTGGGACACTGTAACAGTAACCGCATTTGTACCATACTGAGATATGTGCATATATGAAGAAGGTGGTAGCAGTCGTGGTGAATGCCCTTGTATAACATATGGATTCATTCCTGTTTGCATAGAAAATGGCTGTTGAGGTGGCTGTGAAGAAGTAGCTGCACTTCTGTTCTGTTCATCTGTTTACTTGCTGTATGCTGTGGATCAATATGTCCATCACTTGAGCTGTGTGCCAGTGTTTGACCACCATTACGTTGAGCTCCATCTACTGGGTGATAGCTACTAGGAGAATGAGTACACAAATTAATATGCAAAAGGTGATTTCTATACATCTTGTTGTCATGTGGACTATTGGTATTCCGTATATAAGTATTTGCTACTGTCCTGGGAAAGGGCTTGGCAGCAGGCATCAATCAAGGCTCTTGTTATTCTGGGGGAGAAAAATGATATAAGTAACATTGGCAAAACTGAGAAATCCTAATAGTGGAAATCATGATTTGCCTGACAGTTATGCAAACACAAGTGTTATAGTGTAAACAGAGAATGTGAGTTTAACTATGAAGAAACTTCAAAGTCATTAATTCTGAAAAGGTGTCAAAAGATTCACATACTTCACAAACATTTAGCTTACATTACTTCTACCACTCCTAGAGAAATGTAAAGACATCTGAATACCTGCTAATGAAACTGTCACTCAGATGCAAGTTTTCTGATTCCAAACCAAGGACTCATTTTATACTTGTTGCATCTCAACTAATTAAAATGTTTGACTCATTTTGGATTTAGTACAATTGCTGCATTACATAAGTAACATTTATCACTAACATTTAAAATGATAAACATGAAAACTACCATGTTTTAATTTACAAAAGGCACTGACATCCCAAAAGGAGAAAACAACTAGAATAACTCCTGAAAAGTAAAAATAACTGAACTGTGAGGCAATATTTACTTTTTTAAAGTTACTTTGTATAGTTTCTACTGTATGCAGTGTTACCACAGATTAAAGCTGAACAAAAGAAATAGCAAAAAATGTCTATATGTTTAATAACTTTGCCATGTTAGAGTAATTTAGCAGTAAAACTGGTCTCTGCTATTTCAGTGAAAGTCATTCACCCTCCCTCTGACAGAAAAATGGCTTTCTATGTTTTGAAAATCACTTGCAAATTTGAAATTTTTGAATTACCCATGCCCAAAAAACTGGAAGCAGCAAACCAAGATTTTAGAAGTTCTATACAATATTATTCACAAGTTTCTCTCTTTTCAAAAATTTGAGATGTTACAAAACAGTTTTCCATTAAATTAAAAAATCCTGAACTATTTTATTAGTCTTAGAAATATTTACTTTGTCTCCCTTCTTAGCATGATACTAAGAATAAAGAAAAAGTCAAATCTTTAAATTATTATTATTATATTCTTAAACTTCAACAAATACTTTTTCTGTGACACAGAAAATATTTAGATGTCCTCACGGATCATACAGTCCAGTTCATTTTGCATTTACAGATGTAGTAAGGGGCATCGTAACTTAGATGGCTTAACTACAGATACTTAAGTAGTTAACTGGAAAATCAGTTCTATATTCTTGCTCTCATGAATCCCAGTGTTCTTTCCATTTTAAGAATAATTCCAAGGGAGAGTATTATTACACCAAATGTAAATTACTGCACCAAAAGAAGTAAAACAAGGCTAAATCAAGCAAACTTTTGCAAAATGTATTCTCTGAAATGTAAAGAAATGGCTGTGTCCAAACTCCAAAATAATTTATACCCTTTTCCTCACATAAAGCTTTTGCAACTAAAGTTCAAATATCTTTAAAATACATTATAAATCACAGAAAACAGTATTTGTTGAAGTTTAGGAAGAACACAGTCATAATTCAAACATTGGGTTTTTTCTTATACCTTTTGAAAATGTTAAAAAGTGGACAGACACTAAATATTACAAGAAAATTTGGAGTCAAAGGATTAAAATTTGTTGTCAACTAGAAAATGTCACTGACATTTTGTTTTCCAAAGGAACACAATCTTGATTGGGGAAGAACCTAAATTCGAATTTCATTGAAACAAAAAACAATTCTGAAGGCATTAATAGACAACAAATTTATTAATAATCTTGTATTTTAATGTTTTCCATATTCATTTGGGTAGCCTAATTATACCGTTGCAAAAGAATCCACATTTCAAAGGACACAAAGTTTAGATTTGTCAGCCTATTCAACATGCATCTCTAAAGTAATAAGTTAAGTAAATTTTCCTACGAAGGAAAAATTTAAGTAATATCTCTGTGAAGCTATTAAGAAATGAAAGGAATCAGAGGCAATATCAAGGCTATAGTAGGTCTATTCAAAGGCTATATCTAGGTCTATAATAAACAGCTAAATTTAAAAAACAAAAGATCCCTATATCTAATTCACCATTTTTTAAATTATTTTATTAAGGTGATAACAGTTTATAACACTGAAATTTCAGGTGTACAATATTATTTGTAGGTCAACATATATATGTGCCCCTTTACACTCTCAAACCACTTGCCCCTCTGGTAACCACTAATTTCTTCTCTTTGTCCATGTGTTTGTTTATCTCCCACAAGTGAGTGAAATCAAGTGGTGTTTGTCTTTTTCTGTCTGGCTGATTTTGCTTAACATAATACCCTCAACGTCCATCCTTGTTGTTACAAAAGGGATGGTTTTGTCTTTTTTTATGGTGGAGTAGTATTCCATTGTATAAATATATACCACATCTTCTTTATCCATTGATCAGTCCATGAGGCACTTGGATTGCTTACACATCTTGGCTACTGTGAATAACGCGCAATGAACATAGGGCTGCATAAGTCTCTTTGAACTGATGATTTCAAGTTCTTTGGATAAATACCCAGTGGTGGGATAGCTGGGTCATATATATCTCTATTTTTAATTTTTTGAGAAATCTCCGTAACATTTTCCATAGTGGCTGCAGCAGTTTGCATTCCCACCAGTAGCATATGAAGGTTCCCTTTCTCCACATCCTCTCCAACATTTCTTATTTTTTGTCTTAGTAATTACAGCCATTCTAACAAGATGTAAGGTGATATCTCATTGTAGTTTTGATTTACATTTCCCTAATGATTAGTGATGTTGAACATCTTTTCATGTGCCTATCGGCCATCTGTCTATCTTCCTTGGAAAAATGTTCATAACCTCTGCCCATTTTTTGATTGGGTTGTTTTTTTTGTTGTTGAGTTGCGTGAATTCTTTATATATTTTGGAGATTAACTCCTTGTCAGATATATGATTTGCAAATATTTTCTCCCAGTTGGGGGGTTGTCTTTTCATTTTGTTCCTGGTTGCCTTTGCCTTGCAGAAGCTCTTTAGTCTGATGTAGTCCCATTTGTTTATTTTTTCTTTTGTTTCCCTTGCCTGATTAGACATGGTATTTGAAGATTCTTCTAAGACTGGTGTCAAAGAGTATACTGTCTATATTTTCTTCTAGCAGTTTTATGGTTTCACATCTTACCTGCAAGTCTTTAATCCATTTTGTGTAAATTTTTGTGTATGGTGTAAGACAATGGTCTACTTTCATTCTTTCACATGTGGCTCTCCAGTTTACCCAACACCGTTTATTGAAGACACTTTCCTTTCTCCATTATATGTTCTTGGCTCTTTTGTTGAAGATTAGCTGTCTGTAGATGTGTGGCTTTATTCCAGGCTTTCAATTCTGTTCCATTGGTCTGTGTCTCTGTTTTTGTACCATTACCGTGCTGTTTTGATTACTATAGCTTTGTAGTACATTTTGAAGCCAGGGATTGTGATGCCTCCAGCTTTGTTCTTTTTTCTCATGATTGCTTTAGTTATTTGGGGTCTTTTGTTGCCCCATATAAATTTTTGGATTCTTTTCTTCAATTTCTGTGAAGAATGTCACTGGGATTCTGATCGGGATTGCGCTGAATCTGTAGATTGCTTTAGGTAATATGGACATTTTAACTATGTTTATTCTTCCAATCCATGTGTTTCCATTTCTTTTGTCATCATCAATTTCTTTCAATAACATCTTATAGTTTTCATTGTATATGTCTTTCACCTCCTTGGTTAAATCTATTCCTAGATATTTTATTCTTTTTGTTGTGATTGTAAATGGGATTGTATTCTAGAGTTCTCTTTCTGTTAGTTCATTATTAAAGAAATGCAACTGATTTTTATAAGTTGATTTTTTGTAGTAGTTTTTATTTTTATTTTTTAAATCAATTAATTTATTTACTTATTTATTGCAGTAACAGTGGTTTATAACATTATATAAATTTCAAGTGTAGAAGATTATGTTTCAGTTTCTATATATATATTACATTATGTTCACCACCCAATGACCAAGTGCAACCTATCAACACACACGTGTGCCTAATCAACCCTTTCTCCCTCTTCCCTCCCCCCTTCCCCTCTGGTAACCACCAATCCAGTCTCTGTCTCTATGTGATTGTTTGTTGTTGTTGTTATCTTCTACTTATGAGTGAGATCGAAAGTCAAATACTTCTGACTTATTTTGCTTACCATAATACCGTCAAGGTCCATCCATGTTGTCACAAATGGCTGGATTTCATAGTTTCTTATGGCTGAGTAGTATACCATTATGTATATAAACCACATCTTCTTTATCCATTCGTCCCCTGATGGGCACCTAGGTTGCTTCCAAGTGTTGGCTATTGTGAATAATGCTGTGATGAACATAGATGTGAATGTATCTTTATTCATTCACGTTTTCACATTCTTTGCATAAAAACCCAGCAGTGGAATAGCTGGATCATATGGTAGTTCTATTCTTAATTTTTTGAGGACTCTCCATACTGTTTTCCATTGTGGCTGCACCAGTTTGCACTCCCACCAACAATGTATGAGAGTTCCCTTCTCTCCACATTGTCTCCAGCACTTGTTGTTTCCTGTCTTGTTAATTATAGCCCTTCTGACAGGAGTGAGGTGACATCTCATGGTAGTTTTGATTTGTATTTCCCTGATAGTTAATGATGTTGAACATCTTTTCATGCGCCTGTTGGCCATCTGTATATCTTCTTTGGAGAAATGTCTGTTCAGATCTTTTGCCCATTTTTTTAATTGCGTTGTTAGTTTTTTTGTTGTTGAGATATATGAGTTCTTCATATTTTTTACATATCAATCCCTTATCAGATATACAGTTTGCAAATATCTTCTCCCAATTGTTAGGGTGTCTTTTCATTTTTTTGATAGTTTCCTTAGTGTGTAGAAACTTTTTAGCTTAGAACCATCGATGTTCATCAGGATATTGGCCTGTAATTTTCCTTCTTTTTGTTGTCTTTGTCTGGCCTTGGGATCAGGGTGATGTTGACCTTGTAGAATGAGTTAGAAGTGTTCCATCTTCTATTCAATTTTTTGGAATAGTTTGAGAAGGATAGAAATTAAATCTTCCTTGAATTTTTGGTAGAATTCTCCATAGAAGCCATCTGATCCTGGACTTTTGCTTTCTGGGAGGTTTTTGATTTGTGCTTCAATCCCTTTACTTGTGATTGGTGTATGCAGATTCTCTAGTTCTTCTTGATTCAGTTTTGGGAGGTTGTATGAGTCTAACAATTTATCCATTTCTTCTAGATTGTCCAATTTCTTGGCATATAGTTTTTCATAGTATTCTCTTACAATCCTTTATACCTCTGTGGTATAAATTACAGGCCAATATCCCTGATGACCATAGATGCAAAATCCTCAATACAGTATTAGCAAACTGAATTCGACAACACATTAAAAAGATCAAACACCATAATCAAGTGGGATTTATCCCAGGGATGCAAGGATACCTCAATATCTGCACATCAATCAACATGATAAACCACACTAACAAAATGAAGGATAAAAATCATGATCATCTCAATAGATGCAAAAAAAGTATTTGACAAAATTCAACGACATCTATGATAAACTCTCTCATCAAAGTGGGTATAAGGGAACATAGCTCAACATAATAAAGGCCATATGTGACAAAACCACAGCCAACATCTACCCAATGGCGAAAAGCTGAAAGCATTTCCTTTAAGATCAGGAACAAGACAAGGATGCCCACTCTTGCCACTTTTATTCAACATAGTATTAGAAGTCCTGGCCATAGCAATGAGAAAAGAAATAAATAAATAAAAGGCATCCAAATTTGAAAGGAAGAAATAAAGCTATCACTATGTGTAGATGACAAGATACTATAGACAGAAAACTCTAAAGACGCCACCAAAAAACAATATTAGAACTGATAAACAAATTCAGTAAAATTGCAGGATACAAAATCAATATAGAGACATTTGCTGTGTTTATATACACTAATAACAAACTATCAGAAAGAGAAATTAAGAAAACAACCCATTTATAACTGCATCAAAAGAATAAAATACCTGGGAATAAATTTAACCAAGGAGGTGAAAGACCTCTACTCTGAAAATTATGAGACATTATGATTAAAGAATCTGAAAACGACACAAATAAATGGAAAGATGTACCATGCTTGTGGATTGGAAGAATTAATATTGCTAAAATGCCCATACTACCCAAAGCCATCTACAAATTCAATGCAATCTCTATCAAAATACCAATGACATTTTAAACAGAAATAGAACAAATAAACCTAAAATTTGTATGGAACTACAAAGACACCAAATAGCCAAAGCAATCTTGAGAAAGAAAAACAAACTAAAGGTATCACACTCCGATTTCAAACTATACTACTAAGCTATAGGAATCAAAACTATATGGTACTGGCACAAAAACAGAGACAGAGATCAATGAAACAGAATAGAGCTCAGAAATAAACCCAGATTTACATGGTCACTCTATGACAAAGGAGGCAAGAATGGGGAAAACACAGTCTCTTCAATAAATAGTGTTGGCAAAACTAGACTACAACGTGCAAAAGAGAGAAACATTTGCTTAAATCACATACAAAAATTAACTCAAAACGGATTAAAGACTTAAATATAAGAGCTGAGACCATAAAATTCCTAGAAAAAAACATACACAGTAAGCTCTTTGACATCACTCTTAGCAATGTTTTTGGAGCTGTCTCCTCAGGCAAAGGCAAAAAAAGCAAAAATAAACAGATGGTATGTCAAACTAAAAACCTTTTGCACAGTGAAGGAAATCATCAACAAAACAAAAAGGCAACCAACTGAATGGGAGAAGATACCTGCAAATGATATATCCAAAAAGAGGTTAATATCGAAAATATATAAAGAACTCATACAACTCAATATCAGAAAAAACAATCCAATTAAAAATGGTCAGAGGACCTGGAAAGACGTTTTTCCAAAGAAGACATATATCTGGCCAAGAGACGTATGAAGACATGCTCGACATCACTAATCACCAGGGAAATGCATATCAAAACCACAATGAGATATCACCTCACATGTGGCAGAATGGCTAGTACCAAAAAGGCAACAAATAACAAGTGTTGACAAGGAGTTGGAGACAAGTTGCACACTGTGGGTGGGAATGTAATTTGATGCAGCCATAAACTGCATACTTTATGTTTTCCATAAACTACAGAAAACAGTATGGAGGTTCCTGAAAAATTAAAAATAGAACTACCATATGATCCAGCAATTTCACTTCTGGTTGTTTAACAGAAGAAAATGAAAATACTAATTTGAAAATATACACACACCCCTATGTTCACTGCAGGATTATAATAGCCAAGATCTGGAAGCTACTTAAGTGTCCATCAATAGACGTATGGATAAAGAAGAGGTGGCACATACATACAATGTAATATTACTCAGCCATAACCAAGAATGAAATGATGCCACTTGGATGGACCTAGAGGGTATTATGCTAAGTGAAATATGTCAGGCAGAAAAATATAAATATGATATGACTTCACTTATATCTGGAATCTAAAAAATGAAATAAACAACAAAACAAACTCATAGACAAAGAATAAACTTTGGTGGTTGCCAGAGAGAAGGGAGCTAGAGGGATGGGCAAAATAGGTGAAGGGGATGAGGAGGTACAAAATTCTAGTTATAAGATAAATAATTCATGGAGACATAATGTACAGTAGAGGGAATATAGTCAATAATATTGTGACAAATTTGTATGGTGACAGATGGTAATTATACCTGTCATGGTGATCATTTCACAATGTAATATAAATGTTGGAACACTATGTTCTATACTTGAAACTAATATAATAATTTTTATCAACTATGCTTCAATAAAAAATAAAAACAACCAAAAAATTTCAAGTCCATTTTAGTGCCAAAAAGGAGAAGTAATAAGAAGACGAGGAAGAGGAGGAGGAAATGAAGTGAAGAAGTAAAGAGATTCAAAATACAGTATATTATTATTTGGCAACTATTGTTTTTAGCCTTAAGAAACAGTATTTCAGTATTGTCACTCATGTTTTCCTAAAAGCTATCACATCATTTTCTAAAGCAAAGTAACTGTTTTTACCTATGACATAAAAATTTCAAGAGATGAGGGCTTCATCAGAAAACACAGTAACATTGTTTTCCTTGCATTTTCCTTGCACTTAAAATATTTTCAAGGCTTGAATTTGAAATGTGATTAAATTCCTTTCAACATTTAAACACAATGTTTAAATGACAACACTGGGCAAGCACAAATGGAAATGTACAATCCTTTGTTTACAAAGATGATGCATGGCTTTTCATTAGCCAGTTAGCCATTACAAGCCAGCCCACAAGCTATGCTCTCAGGTGTTTTGAGAGCTATGCTGTCAGGTATTCTCTAGTACCACAGAAGCAGTTGCAAAACTTGGGGGTACAGAAGAATTTGGGGGTACAGTTTGAATATGGGAAATTGACCCTCAATTTCACTGGTACTACTCAGGTTAACTACCCACATAAATAAGACAACTAAGGAAGCAATACTGAGACATCATAATCAACCAGAAATATCAAGGGTCAATTTACTGGTCTACTTCTTAATCTGTATTTCTCTTATTAAAAGGAGAGAAATTTGCAACGTCAACCATAAAATTCTCAGTATTTATGCTGTGTTCATTCACTAGATAGCCAAATATTTTAAAGAATAAGAAGCAAATAGATGCATCTTCATGGGGTGCATGGAAATTATACTCACAAGGTACACATCTGAACCACTGATATAAAGGAGGCTCACCCCACAACCAAATCTAGTCCTTTCAAACACCACATGAAACTTTCAATTATACCACTCCTTGCGGTAACATAGAGACTACAAAGGGAACATTTTTAAGATAAAAATGTCAAAGGAAAACAAATTATTTTTGGTGTTTTATTAAGTAGCTAATTTAGAAAATGAATATCATGGGGCCAGCCGAGTGGCATGATGATTAAGTTCACATGCTACACTTTGGCAGCCTGGGCTTCATGGGTTTGGATCCTGGGCCATGCAGTGGTGGCAACTGACACACAAAATAGAGGAAGACTGGCACAAATGTTAGCTCAGGGACAATCTTCCTCACACAGACACACACAAAACGAATACCATATAATCTTAAATTTAACTTCCAGCATGGGCAGAAAATTTTGTATACAACCTATTGTGACTTTTACTGAGTATCTAGTGCTCTCTCTTCCACCTTCCAAGTCAAGATCCTCAAAGAGTTAATGCACTCTCCATGTTTACAGTGTGGCTAGGCAGTCCTTCCGTATATGACTAGGCCTAACCACAGGTGAAAGCCTAAACAAAGCTATTAGGGAGTGCTTTAATAAAACTTCCAACCACCAACATGGAAGATGTCAAAAGAACATGAGAAAAAATCAATATTTGGGAGAATATAGACAACTTCTGATTTACATTTATATATGCCTCACGGTTTTTCTGTGCTGATCGGCTCCTTGCTATTCATTACATTATCCACCCTGATATGGCACAGGACCCTGTTCCACTGAAATACTCTCTCCATCATGTCTCTGTTGCTAAATCCAGAGGAAATCCCCTAATCCCTACTCCTGTTAACTCCACAGTGCAACTACTTTTTTATAATATCCCCTTACTTTTTCAGATTCTGTTACCTTATACTAGCCTAGTTTCTTCCTAACTCTTCTGTCACTACTTTTTTTTTTGTGAGGAGGACCAGCCCTGAGCTAACATCTGCCAATCCTCCTCTTTTTGCTGAGGAAGAGTGGTCCTGGGCTAACATCCGTGCCCATCTTCCTCCACTTTATATGGGATGCCGCCACAGCATGGCTCAACAAGCGGTGCGTCGGTGTGCACTCAGGATCCGAACCTGTGAACCCTGGGCCGCCTCAGCGGAGCCCACGCACTTAACCGCTTTTGCCACCAGGCCGGCCCCCTGTCACTACTCTTTAATGTTGGTATTACCCTGATCTTTGTACTAGGCTGTCTCTTCTTGTTCTACATCCTCTTACACAGTGATCACATCACCTAATAAGGTTTCAGTACAGTTAAACGTTAGTGATTCCCATATTTGTAACTTAAGCATCATGTTCCCTTGGAGACTTGAGATGTAGCTAACTACCTACTACAGCACACCATCTGGATATACTCAAAGATATCAGTCAGTATGGAAGAGGCGGAGTCAAGATGGCGGCGTAAGCAGACTGTGAACTCACTTCCTCTGGTGGACACAGCCAATTTACTACTACTCGTGGAAAAATCACCCCTGAGACAGAACTGAAAACTGGATAAGAGGAACTCCTGCAACAACGGACAATCCTAACTGTGGTGGAAGAGGCAGAAACTCCCTTCTGGAGAGGAAAAACGCCGCCTTCACAAGCCTCCAGCTTCACGGCCGCCAGGAGCAGCCCACAGGTACGCAGCCCTCCCTGGAGGCGCGGGGTCCTGAGCCGGGGAGCGCCCCCGCTGTGGGCATTTTGTGGACCCAGCACAATCGAGACCAGCAGCATAATATCTGACTTTGCCTGCTACTAAAACACTGGGGAATACCCCCAAAAAACCCGGTTCACAAAGAAACTAAAACCGGCTCTTAAAGGGCCCGCGCACAAACTCACCTGTTTCAGAAAGCGTCCTAAAATGACGAGAAAGAAAGGTGCACAGTGCTTTGGTGACAAGGGACTCACCTAATAGGCCCTGAGTGCATCTCGGTGAGAGGTGAGACCTCTCCAGGGACTGGGACATGGGCGGCGGCCATTGTTGTGGCCTGGTGTGTGCGTGCTGACACAGATGCCATTGGAGTTCTCCCTGAGGCCTGCTAGCCCAGGGTCTGCTCCACCTGCTAGAGCACCGATTTAATCCAGCTCAGCCAGGGCAGGCAGCCCACCCTAGAGACTGGCCCCACCCAACAACAAGCCCTCAGGCAACGTGTGGGCCTGCATAGATTGGTGACTGGATTCTCTGCAGCCTGGCAACTGAGCCGAATTTAGCAGGGCAGGGTGTGCACAAGGAGTGGGTGGAGAGTGTGGGGCGGTGGCGGAGTGTGTAGGGCTCCTGTCGTGGAGAGACTAGGTCCGCTTGGGGAGGTTGGGGCGCTCACACAGGGCAGGACTGTGTAGACTGTGTGTGTGGACCTGTGGGCGGCAGGGCTTGTCAACTGCAGAAGACTTGTGCTTCTCAAAGACCCACATAGGAGGTTTGCCCCACCTTCCAAAGCCTGAAACAATTGGGTGCTCCTGTGCCTGAGGCCAGCCCCACCCAGCTGCAATCCTCAGAGAGCTGACAAGAGACCTAATAGGCTAGAGGCTTACAGCAATTGTAAGGCCCTGAGCCTAACAACCTGCCATGCTGGGGGCCTACTCACTTAAAAGAAATATTGCAACACAAATGTGGTATTAGAACTTACAGCCAACTGTGCTGGGGCTCCCCACACCTGATAAAGAGACTGAAGGGCCCACAACAACCACAAGCAGTTGAGCGTTACAACAGCTGGCCAGGAGCATAACTCAGCCTCCCTGGGCACCTACTGGGAGAGCTAACAGGCCACAACAGAAGGACACACATAGCCCACATAGGGGTCACCCCTGGAACATTGAGAACTGAGGGAAGCACACGGCAGGCCTCCTAAGCCATCACTTACATAAGGTCACTTATCCAAGAGCAGGAGACGTAGCTGACCTACCTAATACGTAGACACAAGCACAGGGAAAGAGGCAAAATGAGGAGGCAAAAGAATACATTCCAAGTAAGGGAACAGGACAAAACCCCAGAAAAGGAACTAAGTGAAACAGAAATGAGCAACCTACCCAACAGAGAGTTCAAACAAAGAGTGTTAAGGATGCTCACTAATCTGGGGAGAAGAATAGATGAACTCAGTGAGAATGTCAACAAAGAAATGGAAGATATAAAAAAGAACCAATCAGAAATGAAGAATACAATACTGGAAATGAAAAATTCATTAGAGGGACTCAAAAGCAGAGTAGAGGATACAGAAGAATGGATCTGTGGGCTGGACAAAAGACTAGAAGAAATTACCCAAGCTGAACAAGTAAAAGAGAAAAGAATTAAAAAGAGTAAGGACAGTCTAAGGGACCTCTGGGACAACATCAAGTGCACTAACATCCTTGTTATAGGTGTCCCGGAAGGAGAAGAGCAAGACAAGGGGCAGAAAATCTTTTTCAAGAAATAATAGATGAAAACTTCCTGAACCTAAGGAAGGAAACAGACATCCAGGTACAGGAAACACAGAGAGCCCCAAACAAGATAAACCGACAGAGGCCCACACCAAGACACATCATAATCAAAATGTCCAGAATTAAAGATAAAGAGAGAATCCTAAAAGCCGCAAGAGAAAGTCAAGTTACATACAAAGGAAACCCCATAAGGCTATCAGCTGACTTCTGGGAGAAACCTTACAGGCTAGAGGAGAATGGCATGATATATTTAAAGTGCTAAAAGGAAAAAACTTACAGCCAAGAATACTCTACCCAGCCAGGTTATCATTCAAAACGGAAGGAGATATCAAAAAGTTCCCAGACAAGCAAAAATTAAAGGAATTTGTCACCAAGAAACCAGTGCTACAAGAAATGTTAAAGGGACTGATTTAAGGGGAAAAGAGAAGACCACAAATAGGAAAAATTATCTATTTCCATGATAAGAGGGAAATGGATACAAACGCACAAAAAAGAGGTTAGATATGATCTCAAAAACATAAAAGGAGGGAGGAGGGGAGTTAAAGAGTAGAGCTTTCAGACAGAGGTCAAACTAAAGAGATGATCAATTCTGCATAGAAGACAGAAGGAACAGAGAAGGACTACTAAAACACTGAGGAAAAAAAAGTTAAAAAATTGCAGTAAGTACATACTTATCAACAGCTACTTCAAACGTCAACGGACTAAATGCTCCAATTAAAAGGCAAAGGGTGGCTGATTGGATAAAAAAAAAAAAGACCCATATATATGCTGCATACAAGAGACACACTTCAGACCTAAAGACACTCACAAACTAAAAGTGAAGGGATGGAAAAAGATACTCCACGCAAATGACAATGAAAAGAAAGCTGGGGTAGCAGTACTCATATCAGACAAAATAGACTTTAAAACAAAAACTGTAAAAAGAGACAAGGAAGGGCATTACATAATGATCATGGGAACAATCCAACAAGAGGATATAACACTTGTAAATATCTACGCACCCAATGTAGGTGCACCTAAGTATATAAAACAATTATTAACAGACATAAAAACAGAAATAGACAGTAACACAATAATGGTAGGGGACTTGAATACTCCACTTACACCAACGGATAGATCATCCAAACAGAAGATCAATAAGGAAACACTGGCCTTAAATGATACACTAGAACAGATGGACCTAGTAGATATATACAGAGCATTCCATCCAAAAACCAAAGAATACATGTTCTTTTCAAATGCACATGGAATATTCTCCAGGATTGATCACATATTAGGCCACAAAACAAGTATCCATAAATTTAAGAAGATTGAAATAATACCAAGCATCTTTTCTGACCAAAAAGGTATGAAACTAGAAATCAACTATAGGAAGAAAATCAGAAAAGCCACAAATACGTGGAGATTAAACAGAATGCTACTGAACAATGACTGGGTCAACGAAGAAATCAAAAAAGAAATCAAAAAATACCTGGAGACAAATGAAAATGAAAATATGACATGCCAGAATTTATGGGATATGGCAAAAGCAGTTCTAAGAGGGAAGTTTATAGCAATGTAGGCCTATCTCAACAAACAAGAAAAATCTCAAATAAACAATCTAACAATGCACCTAAAGGAACTGGAAAAAGAAGAACAACAAAGACAAAATCAGTAGAAGAATGGAAATAATAAAAATCAGAGCAGAAACAAATGAAATAGAGACCAAAAAAAAAAAATAGAAAAAATTAATACAACCAAGAGCTGGTTCTTTGAAAAGATCAACAAAATTGACAAACCTTTATCTAGATTCACCAACAAAAAGAGAGAGAAGGCACAAATAAGTAAAATCAGAAATGAAAGAGGAGAGGTTACAACAGACACCACAGAAATACAAAAGATTATAAGAGAATACTATGAAAAGCTATATGCCCACCAATTCGACAATCTGGAAGAAATGCATAAATTCTTAGAATCATACAACCTTCCAAAACTGGGTCAAGAAGAAGTAGAGAATTTGAATAGACCAATCACCAGTAAGGAGATTGAAACAGTAATCAAAACCTCCCCAAAAATAAAAGTCCAGGACCAGACGGCTTCCCTGGGGAATTCTACCAAACAATCAAAGAAGACTTAATACCTATTCTTCTCAAACTCTTCCAAAAAATTGAAGATGGTGGGGAGCTCCCTAACTCATTCTATGAAACTGACATTACCCTGATACCAAAACCAGACAAGGACAACACAAGAAAGGAAAACTACAGGCCAATATCACTGATGAACATCGATGCAAAAATCCTCAACAAAATACTAGCAAATCGCATACAACAATACGTTAAAAAGATTATACACCATGATCAAGTGGGATTTATTCCAGGGATGCAGGGATGGTTCAACATTCGCAAATCAATCAACGTGATACACCACATTAATAAAATGAAGAATAAAAATCACATGATCATCTCAATAGATGCAGAGAAAGCATTTGACAAGATACAGCATCTATTTATGATAAAAACTCCGAATAAAATGGGTATCGAAGGAAAGTACCTCAACATAATAAAGACAATATATGAGAAACCCACAGCTAATATCATCCTCAATGGTGAAAAACTGAAAGCTATCCCTCTAAGAACACGAACCAGACAAGGATGCCCACTGTCACCACTGCTATTTAACATGGTACTGGAAGTCCTAGCCAGAGCAATCAGGCAAGAGAAAGAAATAAAAGCGATCCAAATTGGAAAGGATGAAGTGAAACTGTCACTATTTGCAGATGACATGATTTTATATATAGAAAACCCTAAAGAATCCACCAGAAAACTTTTAGAAGTAATAAACGAATATGGTAAAGTTGCAGGATACAAAATCAACATACAAAAATCAGTTGCGTTTCTGTACACTAACAACGAAGTAGCAGAAACAGAAATTAAGAATATCATCCCATCTACGATTGCAACAAAAAGAATAAAATACCTAGGAATAAACTTAACCAAAGAGGTGAAAGCTCTGTACAGGGAAAACTATAAAACATTGCTGAAAGAAATTGAAGAAGACACAAAGAAATGGAAAGATATTCCGTGCTCTTGGATTGGAAGAATTAACATAGTTAAGATGTCCATACTTCCTAAAGCAATCTATAGATTCAATGCAATCCCTATCAAAGTTCCAACAACATTTTTCACAGAAATAGAACAAAGAATCCTAAAATTTATATGGAACAACAAAAGACCCCGAATAGGCAAAGGAATCCTGAGAAAAAAGAACAAAGCTGGAGGTATCACACTCTCTGATTTCAAAATATACTACAAAGCTATAGTAACCAAAACAGCATGGTACTGGCACAAAAACAGACACACAGATCAGTGGAATAGAATCGAAAGCCCAGAAATAAACCCGCACATCTATGGATAGCTAATCTTTGACAAAGGAGCCAAGAACATACAATGGGGAAAAGAAAGTCTCTTCAACAAATGGTGTTGGGAAAACTGGATAGCCATATGCAAAAAAATGAAAGTAGACCTTTACCTTACACCATACAAAAAAATTAACTCAAAATGGATTAAAGACTTGAATGTAAGACCTGAAACTATGAAACTTCTAGAAGAAAACATAGGCAGTACGCTCTTCGACATCGGTCTTAGCAACATATTTTCAAGCACCATGTCTGACCAGGCAAGAGAAACAATAGACAAAATAAACAAATGGGACTGCATCAAACTAAAAAGCTTCTGCACAGCAAAGGAAACCACCAACAAAATGAAAAGACAACCTAACAATTGGGAGAAGATATTTGCAAACCATACATCTGATAAGTGCTTAATCTCCACAATATACAAAGAACTGATGCATCTCAACAACAAAAAAACTAACAACCCAATTAAAAAATGGGCAAAAGACCTGAACAGACATTTCTCCAAAGAAGATATACAGGGATGGCCAACAGGCACATGAAAAGATGTTCAAAATCATTAACTATCAGGGAAATGCAAATCAAAACTACGAGATATCACCTCACGCCCATCAGAATGGCTATAATTAACCAGACAGGAAACAACATGTGTTGGAGAGGATGAGGAGGGAAGGGAACTCTCATGCAATGCTGGTGGGAGTGCAAACTGGTGCAGCTACTATGGAGGGCAGTGTGGAGATTCCTCAGAAAGTCGAGGATAGAACTACCATATGATCCAGCTATTCCACTGCTGGGTATTTGTCCAAAGAACTTGAAAATGCCAATGCATAAGGATGCATGCACCCCTGTGTTTATTGCAGCGTTGTTCACAGTGGCCGGGACTTGGGGGTGACCTAGGTGCCCATCAGGGCACGAATGGATAAAGAGGATGTGGTATATACACACAATGGAATACTACTCAGCCATAAGAAGGGATGGAATCCAGCCATTTGTGATGGCATGGATGGACATTGAGGGTATTGTGCAAAGTGAAGTGAGTCAGAGGGAGAGGGCCAAATACCGTATGATTTCCTTCATTAAGTAGTAGATAATAACAACAATAAACAGACGCATGGAGATGGAGATTGGATTGGTGGTTCCCGGGGGCTGGGAGAGGGCGAAGGGGATGATTCGGCACATGTGTGTGGTGATGGGTTGTAGTTAGTATTTGGGTGGTGAACATGATGTAGTCTGTTCAGCAACAGAGGTATAATGATGTACACCTGAAATTTATACAATGTTATAAACCAACATTACTGCAATAAACAAAAAATTTTTTTAAAAAATTTGCATGGAGATGATCATGCAATCTTTGTCCATTCTGTTAATGTATTACTTTGAATTTCCTATACCAAACATCTTTGCATCCCAGGGATAAATCCACTTGGTCACTGCGTACAATCTTTAGAATGTGCCATTAAATTTGCTTTACTAGTATTTCATTGAGGATTTTTGCACCAATATTCATCAGAGATATTGGACTCTAGTTTTCTTTTCTTGTCGTTACTTTGTCTGGCTTTGGTAACAGTTATTTTGGCCTCATAAACTGAGTTCAAAAGAGTTCTCTACTCTTCAATTTTTTGTAACAGTCTGAGGAAGTTTGATGTTAATCTAAATATTTCATAAAATTCCCCAGTGAAACCTAGACTTTTCCTTGTTGGGAGGTTTTTGATTACATATTCAATTGCCATAGCAGGTGCAGTTCTGCTCAGATTTTGTGTGTGTTTGTGTGTGATAAAGTCTTGTTAGGTTGTATGTTTCTAGAAATTTATCTGTTTCTTTGGTTATCATTTTTTGTTGTTGCATTACTGTCCATAGGATTTTCTTATAATATTTTCACTTCTGTAGCATCAGTAAAACATCGTTTCTTTCATTTGATTTTAGTTTTCTTTTTTTCTTATTAACCTAGCTAAGTGTCTTCGATTTTCTTGATCTTTCAAAACACCAGCTAGTAGTTTCACTGATTTTTTGTTTTTATTTATTTTCTATTTCATTTACGTTTGCTCAAATCTTTATTTCCTACTTCTGCTAACGTTTTTGGTTTACTTGTTCTTAATTTTTAGTTCCTTGAGGTGTAAAACTAAGGAACTGATTTCCAATTCTATATTTTTAATGTTTTTACATTTCATTTGTCTCAAGCTATTTTCTAATTTACCTTTTAATTTCTTCTTTGACCTTTTAATTGTTTCAAGTCTGTTGATCTATATTAATGTTCATGTTTTGTTTCCTTATTGATTTTCTGTCTGGTTATTCTACCCATAATCGAAAGTGGGATATGTGTCTCTCACTATTATTGTTTCTATATATTTCTCACTTCAATCTGTCAATGTTTCACATATTTAGTAGGTCTGATGTTAGATGGATACACATACAAGAGAGCATGTATGGCCATACCAATTTCAGAAAAAATAGACTTTAGATGAAATACTGTCAAGACACACAAAAAAGTATGAGGGTGTATATATGATATAGTTGAAGATTTTCTATTTATAATTTTTATATCACAATATATAGAATCATCATCATAATATATCATATTTTTATCTTAATATAATGTTCACTTTTGTCTTAACTTAAAAGTCTTTTTTTTCCTGAAATAAGTATGGCTACCTCTGCTCTTTTTAGGTTACCATTTGCAGAAAATATTTTCCATCCATGTACTTTTGGCCAATAGTTATCCTTAGATCTAAAGTGGGTCTGTTGTATACAGTAGCTAGTTAGATCCTGTTTTTTTAATTTTTTCAATCCATTCAGCCATTCTGTCTTTTGATTGTTTAAATTTTTTATATTTAATTAGTGATAGGAAAGAACTTACTATTGCCATTTAAAAAAGTTTTTTCATGTCTTACAGCTACCTTTGCCTGTTTTCCTCTTGTTCTGCCTTCCTTTGTGCGTTTTTTTTTTTATACTTACATGCTTTGATTTAACTTCATCCTTTGATGTATCTTCCATAAGTATTCTCTTTGTGATTACCATAGAGATTATATAAAATAAACATGGAACAATATATTTTAAATGGATAACAAACATCATTCACATACAAACTCTACTCCTTTACATCTGCATCCCCCAATTTATGTTAATGATGTCACAAATGAATCTTTTTATATTGTATATTCAATAACATAGAAATATAGTTACTTTTATGCTTTTGTACTTTAAACTCTATTCCAATATTCAAACTAATGTTCTATATTTGTCATATATTTACCTTTACCGGAGAGCTTTCTATTTTCATATAAACATGCTGTCTTGTATCCTTCTGTCTCATCTTGAAGGACTCCCATTAGCATTTTTTGTAGGGCAGGTCTAGTGGTGATAAAACTCCCCCCGTTTTTATCTGGGAAAAATCACAATTTCTTCTTTACATTTTAAGGAGAGTTGTGCCAGGTATAGTGTTCTTGGTTGGCAATGTTTTTCTATCATTTGTTTTAATGTGTCATCTGGCCTGCAAGGTTTCTGCTGAGAAATCCATTAATTATCTTACAGAGGATCTCCCATATGTGACCGGTAATGTCTCTCTTCCTGCTTTAGGATTCTGTTTGATTTGAAATTTTGATGTGATTCATTGTGGGGTTTTGGGTTTATTGTAGCTAGTTTGTTAAACTTCTTGAAATTGTATTGTAGGGTTTCACTTGCCTGGCTATAGCCTGGGTTCCCAATAAAAACTATGTGTTCTCCTGGCCTCCTTCAGGGCATAACACCAACCATCTGGTATTTCAACAATCCAGAGCCTGGCCATCCCAGATCTTCTTATCTCAAAGAACATGATATCTTGAATGAACAAAGAGCTCTTCCATGTGAGCTACTGGTTCTTGGAATGCTGGTCGTGGAAGGATCATCGGTCTTGGCAAGCACATCACCATGTAAATTCTCAGTAAATGCATATGTCTCCTCTGCCATCTCTGGGTATTTTCTTCAGTCTCTCCAGCACCTTTCCATGACAGCTTGCACAGCTGGGTTTGTGGTCAGACATGTATGTTCATTTCTTTCCTCAATTTGAGTTCTGGCCATTATTTCTTCAAAGACTCTCTGCCCCTCTCATTCTCTTCTCCTCTGAGACTCTCAAAATGTGTATATTGTTTAACTTGATAATGTCCAAGTTCCCTGCACTCTATTCATACTTTTTCTAGTTCCTCTGACTCAATAATTTCAAATGATCTGATTTCAGGTTTGCTAATTTTTCTTTTGATTGGTCAATGCCTCAAAATCAAGTGCTGATTTTTTTTTCTGATTGACCAATACATTTTTCTGCGGTTCAAACCCACTAATAAATTTTTCTGTTCAATTACTGCATTCTTCAGCTCCAGAATTGGATTACAGTTTCACTTTGTTCAGCTTTTCATTTTTTGTCTATTTGTGTTCTTTTAACTCATTGAGCATTTCTAAGATGGTGAGTTTGAATTCTTTGTCAGATAACACATGAATCTTTATTTCTTTAGGATCAGTTTCTGAAGATTTTGTTCCTTTCATTGATTAATGTTTCCCTGTTTCTTTATATGCCCTTTGGTTTTTTGTTGATATTTGTGCATTTGAAGAAACATGCACTTCTTTCATTCTTTATGGACTTTGTACAGAGGAAGGCCTTCACCAAGCAGCCTAAATAGGTTTTCTTGGGACCTCTGACCTTTTCTGGGGATATGTTGTCTCTGGGCTTGTGCATGTAATTTCCCCATTAAAAGAGGTTTGCCCCTGGCTTCTCAGAATCCCATAATCTCTTGCTCCCCTGGTGCCTCTCTGTTCTACTGCAGTCTCTCTGGTGCTGTAACAATCCCTAGCATTGGCCTTAGATCTCACAGGCATCTTGTTTGCATTCAAAATATACTACCATTGCAGTCACTACTCAAGCAAGGTAGACAGAAACCAGTCCCTTAGGCAGCACCCCGAAAAGCCAGCATGATGAAGACACATTCCACTCTTCTTTCCCTTCCAAAAGAGAAGCTGGGGTTGGGAGTTTTCTCTGATCATGCCAGCCTGTGCCGTGGAGGGGGAGGAACCATGACCAGCAAAATAAACATTGCTACCTGTTTTGATGTAGTTCTTGGCTTTTTTAACTTTTACTTTTTAAATCTAAAATATAATTGACACACATTAGTTTCAAATATACAACATGATTTGATATTTACATATATTGTGAAATGATCACCACAATACATCTGGTTAACAACCATAACCATAATTTTTTCCTTGAGAACTTTTAAGATTTACCCTTAGCAACTTTCAAATATACAATACAGTATTGCATTGTAACTGTTATTAACTATAGTCACCATGCCGTATATTACACCCCCATGATTTACTTATTTTATAACTGGAAGTTTATACCTTTTAACCACCTTCACCAATTTCAGCACCTCCAACCCTCTGCCTCTGACAGCCACCAGTTTTCTTTGTCTGTGAATTTTGTTTTTAGGTTAGACATATAAATGAGATCATATAGTATTTGTGTTTCTCTGACTGACATTTCATAGTATAATGCCTCCAAGGTCCAACACGATTTTCAGAAAAGGCAGGATTTCTTTCTATTCTTAAGGCTAACATTCCATTGTAAATATATACCACATTTTATCTACTCATCCATTGATGAATACTTAGGTCGTTTCCATGTCTTGTTTATTGAAAATAACATTGGGGGCTGGACTGGTGCCGTAGTGGTTAAGTTTGTGCATCTCACTTCAATGGCCTGGGGTTAGCTGATTCAGATTCTGGGCATTGACTTACTCACTGCTCATCAAGCCATGCGGAGGCAGCGTCCCACATAGAAGAGGTACAACTCTACAACTACGATATGTAACTATGTACTGGAGCTTTGCGGACAAAAAAGAAAAAGAGGATGATTGGCAACAGATGTTAGTGCAGGGCAAAACTTCCTACACACAACCAAAAAAAGAAAAAAAAAATGTTGCAATGAATATGGGGCTACAGATTATTTTTGCAATAGTGATTTTATTTCCTTTGGGTAAATACACAGAAGCGCAATTGCTGGATCATATGGTAGTTCTAGTCTGAACTTTTGAGGAATTTCCATACCATTTTTCATAGAGGCTGCACCAAATTATGTTCCCAGCAACAACGCACAAGGGTTCGCTTTTCTACACATCCTCACTAGTAAGTTATCTCTTAGCGTTTTGATAATAGCCATTCTAACAGATGTAAGGTGATATCTCATTGCGGTTTTAACTTGCAGTTCCCTGATGATTAGTGATCTTGAGCACTTTTTCATGTACTTGATGACCACTTGTACGTCTTCCTTGGAAAAATATCTATTCACATCCTCTGCTCATTTCTAAATTGGATTGTTGATGTTTTGCTATTGAGTTGTATGAGTTCTTCATGCATCTTAGACATTAACACCTTATTAGACATATGGCTTGAAAATACTGTCTCCCACTGGGTACACACCCATCCTTTTTTATTTTGTTAATGGTTTCCTTTCCTGTGCAGAACTTTTTAGTTTTATGTAGTCCCATTTATTTTTGCTTTTGTTGCCATTACTTCTAGTAGCAAATCAAAAAAAGCATCACCAAGACCAATATCAAGGCGCTTAATGCCTATGTTTTCATCTAAGAGATTCATGGTTTCACATCTTACATTTAAGTCTTTATCCATTTTGTGTCAACTTTTGTGTATGGTGTAAGACAGCAATCAACTTACATTCTTTTGCATGTGGCTGTCCAGTTTTCCCAACACCATTTATCAGAGACTGTCTTTCCCCATTGCCTATTCTTGGCTCCTTTGTTGTAAATCAATGACCATAAATGTGGGGGTTTATTTCTGGGATTTCTATTCTATTCCACTGTTCTGTGTGTCTTTTATGCCAATACTATCCGTTTCGATTACTAGAGCTTTATAATATAGTTTGAAGTCAGGGGGCATGATACCTCCAGCTTTGTTGTTCCTTCTTAAGAGTACCTTGATTACTAGGGGTTTTTTGTGATTCCATACAAGTTTTAGAACTGTTCGTTCTATTTCTGTGAAAAATGCCACTGGAATTTGATAGAGATTGCATTGAATCCACAGATAGTCTGAGTGATAGTGACATTTTGATACTATTAATTCTTCTAATCCATGGAGTATCATTCCATTTAATTATGTCAATTTCTTTCATCAATGTCTTATAGTTTTCAGAGTACAGATCTTGCACATCATTGGTTAAAACTATTCCTAGTTATTTTCTTCTTTTTATGCAATTGTAAATGGCCTTTTGCATTTAATTTCCGTTAGTTCAGGATTAGTGTACAGAAATGCACTGATTTTTGCATATTGACTTTGTATCCTGCAACTTTGCTGAATTTGTTTATTAGTTCTAACATCTTTTTGGTGGTCTTTAGGGTTTTCTATTAAGTAACATCATGCCATCTGCAAAGAGTTTACTTCTACGTTCTGATTCTGATGGCTTTTGTCTTTTTCTTGCCCAGTTTCTAGCTAGGACTTCCAATACTACGTTGACTAAAAGTGGCAAGTGTGGGTAGCCTCATTCTTGTTTCTGATGTTCGTGGAAAAGCTTTCAGCTTTTCACTGTTATGATGTTAGCTGTGGGCTTGACATATATGGCCTTTATTATGTTGAGGTATATTCTCTCTATACTCGCTTGTTGAGTGTTTTTATTATAAAGGTTGTTGAAATTTGTTAAATGCTGTTTCTGCATCTATTGAGATTATCCTATGATTTTTAGCCTTCAGTGTGTTAAGTGGTATATCACACTGATTTGTGGATGCTGAAGTAATCTTGCATCCCTGGAATAAATCGCACTTGATCATGGTGAATAATTCTTTTAATGTACTGCTGAACTCAGTTTGCTGATACTTTGTTGAGGAATTTTGCATCTATGTTTATCAGGGACATTGGCCTGATAAACACTGGCCTAATTTTCTTTGCAGGTGGCATCTTTGTCTGGTTTTGGTATCAGGTTAATGCTGTCCCCATAAAATTATCTCAATGCATGCAGAATAAAAAATTCAACAGCCTTTCATGATAAAATTTCTCAATAAACTGAATATAGAAGGAATGTACTTCAACATTAAAAACACTTAAATGGTAAGTCTACAGTCAACATCATAATTAACAGTGAAAGGACAAAAGCTTTTCCTTTAGATCAGGAACAAGGCAAGGATGTTCACTTTCACTTTTATTCAACATAGTACTGGATGTTCTACTAAGAGCTTTTACACCAGAAAAGAAATAGAAGTTATCAGAATCAGAAAGAACTAAAATTGTCTCTGTTGCAGGTGACATGATCTTACATACAAAAACTCTAAACACTCCACCAAAAACACAATGTTAAAACAAACAAACTCATTGAAGCTGCAGGATTCAAAATCAATATATAAAAATCAGTTGCATTTCTACCTACTAATAACAATATACCAACAGAAATATTTAGAAAATCTCAATTTAAATTATATCAAAAAGAGTAAAATACTACACGTTAAATTTAACCAAAAAGATGAATGTGTGTACACTGAAAACTTCAAGACTTTGATAAAAGAAAATGTAGAAGAAACAAATAAATGGAAAGATATTGTGTTCATGGATAAGAAAAATTAATGTTATTAAAATGTTCCCACTACCAAAATGATCTCCAGTTTCAACATAATCTCTGTCAAAATTCCAAAGGCATTTTTACAGAAATACAAAAAACAATCCTAATATTTGTATGGAATTATAAAAAGATTGCATTATAAAGGACTCCATATAGCCAAAGCAATCATGAAAACAATAAAGCTGGAGTCATCACACTTGTGTCAAACTATATTACAAAGCTATAATAATCAAAACTGTATGGTACAAAACAAGAAGCCTTGGAGCGAATGTGGGGAGAAGGGAACTCTCATACACTGCTGGTGGGAGTGCAAACTGGTGCAGCGACTACAGAAAACAGTATGGAGATTCCTCAAAAAATTAAGAATAGATATCATCCAGCTATTCCAGCTATTCCACTGCTGGGTATTTATCCAAAGAACATGAAAACACCAACGTGTAAAGACAGATGCACCCCTATGTTCATTACAGCGTTATTCACAATAGCCAGGACGTGGAAGCAACCTAAGTGCCCATCAAGGGACGAATAGATGAAGAAGAAGATGTGGTATATACACAATGGAATACTACTCAGCCATAAGAAATGATGAAATCCAGCCATTTGTGACAACATGGATAGATGCTGAGGGTATTATGCAAAGTGAAATAAGTCAGAGGGAGAAGGTCAAATACCGTATGATCTCACTCATAAGTAGAAGACAAAAACAACAACGAACACACATATAGAGACAGAGATGGGACTGGTGGTTACTAGAGTGGAAGGGGGAGGAAGGAGGATGAAAGGGATTATTAGGCACATGTGTGTGGTGATCGACTGTAATTAGTATTTGGGTGGTGAACAAGATGTAATCTATGCACAAACAGAAGTATAATGATGTACACTTGAAATTTATACAATGTTATAAAGCTACGTTACTGTAATAAAAAATAAAAAAATAAAGTAAAATGAAAAGCAGATTACAGGGGAAAAAAAACTGTATGGTACTGGCACAAAAACAGACACATAGAACAATGGAACAGAACAGAAAGCCCAGAAATAAACCCACACATATATGGCCAATTAATTTACAACAAAGGAACCAAGAATATACAATGGGGAAAGGCAGTCTGTTCAATAAATCGTGTTGGGAAAACTGGACAGCCCATGCAAAAGAATGTAAATGGATCGCTATCTTACACCATACACAAAAGTTGAATCAAAACGGATAAAGACTTAAATGTAAGAACTGAAACCGTAAAACTCCCAGAAGAAAAGATAGGGAAAAAGTCCTTGTGTCAGTCTTGGCAATGATTTTCTTGGGTTTGACACCAAAAGCAAAGGCAAAAATCAAAACAAACAAGTGGGACTACTTCTGCACAGCAAAGGAAACCATCGACAATGTGAAAATGCAATCGACCAAATGGGAGAAAATATTTGCAAATCACCTATCTGATAAAGAAGTAATATCCAAAATATATACAGAACTCATACAACTCAACAGTAAAAACCCCAAACAAACATTAAAAAATGGGTAAAGCAACTGAACAAATATCTTTCAAATGGCCAACAAGTACATGAAAATGTCCTCAATATCGCTAATTATCAGGGAAATGCATATCAAAACCACAATGAAATATGACCTCACACATGTTAGGATGGCTATTCTTAAAAAAAAAAAAGCCCAGGTTTGCAGGTTCGGATCCAGGCATGGAAGTATACCACTCATTGGCCATGTGTGGCAGCAATCCACATATAAAGTAGACGGATTGGCACAGACGTTAGCTCAGAGCTAATCTTTCTCAGGTGAAAAAGGAGAACGGCAACAGATGCTAGCTCTGGGTGAATCTTCCTCAGGAAACAAAAATAAGTGTTGGTGAGGAGCTGAAGAAAAGTGGAAGATACAAGAGAAAATTGTGTCAAATAGCCTAGAAAATAAAAAAAGGAATGAAATATCAGTCAATAGATACCAACACCAAGAGCAATCAGATGTTGGTAATATCTGACAACAAGTTTAAGTCAGCTATTGTATAAATACGTGAACAAACAACTACAAATCTCTTGAAACAACGAAACAGCAGAAAATCTCAGCAAAGAAATAGAAGTAACAAAGAAACTCAAATGTAAGTCCTACAACTGAAAAACACATGAATCAAAATAAAGAACAATGAATTGGCTCAGAACTAGAATGCAAAAAAGAGAGGGAAACATCAATGAATCAAGTTGAACATGAAAGAAAATAGGCTGAAAAAGGTGAATCTCCAATTATTTGACGACATTTAATTGCAACAAAATACACAGTTATCCTAATTATAGGCTATCAAATTCAGAGTCACCATAATGAAAAGATTCCTCAAGCCAAAGGCCTTGCAAGCATTTAGCAGTTCCAATATTTCTATTGTGGAAGGGAATAGTACTCACTCTGGAGTAAGCCCAAATTTGCATCTTTACCTCTCTGCCCCTTAATCTTTTATCTACACAATGAGGATAAAACAGTTTCTACCTCAGAGAACCACGTGAGGGCTCAAGCAGGCATATGAAAAGCGCTTTGCATGACACTATTCACAAGTACACAATAAACAGTACATACAGTTATATCATACTAAAAACATACAAACAAGCTGAAAGGTGTTCAACTTCCAAAGCAAAACGTCTGGGTTCTCCAAAACATGATTTACACCATTAAACACTATTAAAACATTAACATCACTGCATAAAGCACTCTAGGTCAACGCCACAAAAATGTAGAGATGGGTAATCCAGCATAGACCAAACACCAAGATAATCTCCTACTTGGGGGTTTCTGGATTCAACTGACCCCTCTGAAACTCATACTTTTTACCCCACCAGGACAATCGATCTTTATTCTCATTACTTCACTAAAGCTACTCAGGCTAATTTCAGTTGCTGTGCTAACATCTCTTCAGTTTATCTTTTCAGGATTATGCTGACATTCTTCTTCCAAAAGCTCTGATTGGACCAACATACACCTTTCTGTTCTATTTCAACTTTCGTCTCTTTTGCTCTCCTCCAATTTTCTCGTTATGTGATGTTATTCCAAGGGATACTTGGTCCTTGTCTCTCCTTCGTTACAGTACTTCTGACTTCCAGTATCACTAACTTCCAGCCCAAGCCACTCCTACATTCCAGACCCATATATCCATCTATTCTTTACTACAAAAACTTAAATTACTTAGATGCTCCACAGAAAAATTATAATCTTGTATGCTGTCCCTTTCAAATTTTGTTTTCTTGTTAAAGACAGTCTCTCCACCAGGAAGACAACTAAATGTGGTCTGTGGACTTTATTGCCTAAAATGTTTCCCAAATCTGTGCCTTTAACCTCTACTTTCATTTGAACTCTCATACTGTGAACATCAAAGTTCAAGCCCAAAGCATTTCTTTCCCAGTTTTCTATTTTTAGAAATAATCTTCTGGGAAATGTGTAAAGAACAAATGGAGTGTATTAAACAGAAAGAATACTGCAAATTTTATGATACCCTTCTGTTTAAAACCAATCAAGATCTCCATTAACAATAAGTGCAAGGAAGTCCTCAAAGTCTAAAATGGCTGAAGTTTTACTCCCCCAAGGAGTTAAGCCATGCCAAACTACTTTAAGGTCCCAAACATTCAAGTTCTGTGAGATGTGAACAGCAGATGATCCTGTCCTCAAATGCACACTCTAAAAATACTCTTATTTGATTTATTTACATAACATTATTACATAAGTCTCCCATATTCAATGATAAAATCCTTGCGTGTAAGGAGGAAAGCAAAGTTCACATCTTGTCCATATCTGCCTTTTAGAAGATGCTAAATAAGTAGTCTTGAATAAATTAAAGTATGTATCACAATAACTTAAAGACTAAACAAAAGGCTCCAATATTTCTGAAGAACAGACTCTACCATTATGCTGAATTCATGCTATACATTCCTAAACTTCAGCTGATCCAATACTACTATTCTGAAGGTTTAATTTTATTTTTTAAAAAACTACTTTATTGAGGTATAACTGACATACATGAAGGTCCTAATTTTGAATTTACTCCTTTGGAAAGGTGTCTTATGTTTTATTTCAAAATGCAGAAGCCAAGGTTTTCGTAAATAATAGATCAGACAAGAGGAATGCATATTCTGAGTAGAAATGCAAACTGATTTTCATAAATTATGTGCCACCAAGAAAAGTTCCTGTTTAATTGGTAACAAAGAGAAAAGAACATGAGTTAGTTCCCACTTTCTGGATTAAACTCTGCTGTTCTACATAATTTACGGACTAGGGTCTTTTCTAAATAATGTGTGTGCTATGATACAAATTTGTTTAATTTAAAGGTACTTGAGGAGAGTCTACCTTAACAAGACTTAGACCTCCAGAGTAAATAAAACAACAACAAAAAAAGAATCTATTTCTTTTAAAACTCTGAAAATGCAATTTGTAAAGGGCATTAAACTGATGAAAAGAAAATAGGTAACAGTGGACTTCCATTCATCTAGCTTCTGCAAAGTATAATTTTTGACATACTCCAAATATGTATTAGTAAAGAAACACAGGCAAGTCATTTTCATGTCCACGTAAATTCAGTAAATTCATATTAATCTTGGCAATAAATCTTCTCAAAAAGAGACATTAAGATGTTTTGCAAGTAATACAAAATAGAAGCAGTTAAGAAAAATGTCGTGTTAGTGCCAGTACTTTTATGATCTTTGATTCCTGATGGTTGATTTGTAACTTTTGTTTGCAAAAAAAAGTTTGCCTTGATTTTTATTATTAATGACCTTTGGATAGAAGCATTTACAAGAAAATCACAAAAACATTAGCAGTTAAAATATCTGAAAAGCACTTAGTAGTTTTCACCCTTAATTAAAAAAGAATTGCAATCATTTCCTTCTGAAATTATATATACATGACAATTGCTGTTAAGATTTCAATTTTTCAAAACCTATTACCTAACTTGATAAAATATCTCTAAGTGTTTTGTCTTTAAACTATTTCTAGGAAGGCAGAATACTCAAAAATTGTTTGAGAAAGCTATTTTCATTAATAGAATCATTGAGGCATTCCACCAGATAGGTTTATAAATTCTCTTTAGACATTTGCATAACTCCATTTATAGAACTCTACCAAAGCACCCTGGAAAACTTAGAAAGAACAATGTAAACATAATAATACAGGCCAAATGCTTCACAAAATAGATGTAGAAAACCAGATGCTATTATAAAATAAGATACTGTGGTTAACTTAAAGTAATTTGCTCATCTGAAATAAAGGCCTTCATAGAACTTGTTGAAATGTACTAGTGATACAGAATTTGAATATCTTCTTCCTCTTCTCCCCGAACCATATTGTACAAGCAGGAAAGTATGGAATTTCAAAGTCATCTAACTTTAAAAAATATGTCACTTAACATATTTGTTCTCTAAAGTAGAGGCCATCATCTTCTGAATCTCTTTTCCATAATAAACAAGCGATAAATGAGATTTATCAAACCTAGAAATTGTTCCCTTTAAAATCTTAATTTCACTATTTGTTTTCTACTATACATTTTGCCAGCAATTATTTATTGGCTATCACTGCAATAACTGAAACTTAATAAACCAGAGGAAAAGACATTTACTTTAAAAATAAGCATACTTTTAGGAGCAATACTTCACAGTAAGAACCTCAAAAACTACCCATAAATGTGAAAATTTTTAAATTGGTTTCATCTTTATACAACAATATATTGACATTTCTATTATGTTATACATGTGTGTGAATATATATGTATATATAAAATATATATAATCAGATTTGAAAATGAAGCAAACTGGATTTTTACAGAAAGTCTTTTTAAAACTCAAAACATTAGAAAACCCTTTAAACATTAAACAATTTTAATAAAAGTTTCTGTACAATGCTAAGCAGTTTTATTTACACATAGAAAATGTAAAAGGAGTAGTGTTTAAAATTACAGAACTCCTTAATATTTAATGGCAGGTAAATCTCAAAAAAAATAACATTCCATTCACAAATATTTTCAAGCAATAAATATATATTCATAAATAGTGTAAATCTGAATCAAGATTAGAAACAAAAATCACAAATCTGAAATTTATTCCTTAGTATACGTGCAATCTTTATATCTTGGCTATTAAGCTATTAAATTGTTTTTGTTTGTTTTATTTTGGAACCTAAAGTATAATCATCGTGACCTCAAAACAAATAGAAAAACATAAAGCAGTAAAAAAAAAATTTTCTCATTTAATTTTTCACATTACAAAAAAAAGTTGATCAAAGATTTAAATTTGTTAACTATTTAACCAAAAAACTGACCAGCTGGACAGTACTTTTTCCCAAGGAAAATTCTGCAAGGGTGAAATATAGACAAAAATTAATTTATCAGTCCAGAAATAGAGAAACATAAGAAAAGGGCTGTCTTCAAGTCAGTAGTTTGTTGGATTTTGCCACTTTTGTCAGATATCATAAAACATGTGATTACTATTATTAAGTACAGCTGGATCAGCTCTGTGAGTCTTGAAATAGAGGCAGTGCTCTCATGTCCAGTTGGTTGACTCTCTATTCTTAGAAGGTTGCATAGACAAAGCTTTTAGTTAGCAGTCTTATGAAACAGCTAAAAAACCAGTGGTGCAGAACTCTCCTGAAGAGCAGAAAAGGTGTCATTTAATATTCATGGAACAGTATCAAGAAGAGGAGGATGATAAAGAAGGAGCCTAAAATTAAAAATAAGGTATGTTAATTGTTTTGGTATATTAATTCTTAACATTGTTCTCTAGCTCATGGCTATAAAAAACACACAGCCTATTTATGCAATGAGTTAGAAAGAAACACCAAATCTCAAGAAAGTTCAACAGCCTGCTAAGTGATGAGCTCTTACTGTCTCCACTGGGACCAGTTCCCTAAAAGTTCTAAATCATCAGCCCCATTTTTCAGTACTTCATCATTTAGCAAAAACCTTATCAAACATTATTAAATTGACCAATTTTTTACACTGCCAAAACAAAGAGTTGTTTGGAAAAATGATTTGAAAATGCAAGTCAAAATTCAGATTGGCTTATGAACATTTCTCAGCTATTTCACAGAATTTTTTTCAAGCAATCCTGAGAACCATTCAATTAAAAATTCCAGATACTAAATTTCAAAATTTAGAACAAAAGCTAACTAGATCGATATCAACGACTCACGAATAACTGTCTGTGTTTCCATTCATAAAGCCATTTAAAGCCAGAAGTTAAATGCTATCCCAAGCAACTTGTCTTTGAAAGTACAAACTGCAGAACTCACTGCAGAACTAAATTTTCCGAATTTAATTTCATGCATCTTGTACATCATACCATCTAGTCAAGAACTATCAAATATTTCCATGACTTGAATACTTACAGCAAGGATTAGGTTTTAAATAAATACATTTAATTAGCTTTGAAAACACAAGTACATTAAAAAAACATACTGATCTCTTTTTGGATCATCCCTACAGAATTAAGTAGCCTATATTTAGTTTTATCAGTTAAGTCCAATAGCATAAAGACTATAATAGTACTCTAAAAGTACAAAAAGATTTTCAAATGTTAAGTATCATAACTATTATTTAAGCCATTCTCACTGAAAAGGAAAACTAGTAAAAGTATCAATTTGATATGAATAAACTGCATCGAAATATTAGGAGAACACAGGAATATTTTTTCTTATGCAACATCTGTTGAGCCAATGGAAAACTTAACTATGTTATTAATTCCTACTTATCAAGTAGCAAAAACAAACACTACCGCTTCACAATCCGACTATGTACTCACATGTTGAATTCACTTACTAAAGTAAACTGGTCATAGACTTGCATCAGGTCCTCCATTTTGTACTGTTCTAGCACCACAAAATTGTCCAGATTTCCACTTCTTTTTCGTGCACAGTCTTGGCAATGAACTATGTAGGTCTTTTGAGAATTGCTTTCATTAGTGACAAAAAGCAGATCAAAAACCTCCACCTATTTTGTATAAGAGAAAAAGCACTGAATAGAGATAGTTGAACTTCTTGCACCACCTTAGTATAACTATGGAATTCTTTTACATGAAATTGTGGACAGTGATTTTTGAGTAAATGGTATGTAAAAAACACCTTGGTTGTATGTTTGAGACACCAGGTTTATTTTGTAGCACACCCAAAGGCAAGGATAATGTTATAAATTTAGAGACTGAACTAAGGGAATTAAACATTCTTTACCACCACTAGTTCAAGTTTCATAAATGTCAGCCTATTTTTATTTTACTCAAAATATCAGTGCATAATCAGATAAAAGTGATGATTATTTTCTTTTTACTTCTCTGTGGTAGTAATCATAGTGTCCTGTGTCTGGATGTTTGTCCCCCCTCATAGACTGAGCTCAACAAGGGTAGTGACTATATTTTATTCATTGTTCCACCTCTAAAGCATATCATAGTGCTTAACGCTTAACCAAAGCTAAAAAAAAAGGAAAAGAAAACAAAAAATATAAAATACAAATATAAATTAACATACCAAGAGACAGTAAACACATTTTATACAGAAAGAATGATGAGCTGCAAAGGCTCAGACAGGATAATAGATATAATACTTGTTTTCAAACACTGAAAAGATATATATTTATCTGAAGTATAACACCTAATTAGAACCTGCTTGGTCTTATAATAATATACTTTTGATCAGGTTATACAGTATTAAAATAGCCAATGCTTTTAATCGTTTATCTCAAAACTATACAATTTCAAGGTTTAGTTTGGACTGTCAATTTTCCAGCCAACTTTTCTGACTTTTGCTTGATTTCTCCAGTGATTAAAAAAGTCATCTTTGAACAGCTCTGTTAAAATTCCAGAGTTCACAAGGATTTCTATTACTTTCCTAAGTAGTAACATAGTTTAGCGACCCCTGTTTTAAAATTTGGGGATTCTTCAACTTGTCATCATTCTTCATTTGATCAACAATCCTGTTAATTTTACTTTCTAAAAACCTAACCTTCTCTTTTACATTCCTAATACTATATACTAGTCTTAGACCTTAATCCCTCTTAAGACCTAAAAGGCTTCACAGTGACCTCTTTGCTTTCTACCTCCATCCTCTCAACATCAATCACCACTCTGAAACACACGACTTAGTCCCTTGCTTAAAACTTTTAATGGCTTCAAAGACTTCTGAATAAACACCAACTCCTTAAATTGAATTCCAGACGCTCTGCAAGTTACACGCTACCTACTCTTACAAAAAGTTTTAAGAATTTGAGTCCATTTCCTAGCTATATTGCACTACTTAGCCTTTATTACATGTACTACTCATTTCCTCATCCTTATTCCATTCCTAAAGTCTAATGATGTTTTACAAACCTACAATTTTAGCCATTTTTTGCCTGTTGAAATCAAATTCATTTTTCAAGGAGGGACTCAAATGTTAACGGGTGTGTGTAAGCTCTTATGCCAATAATAGAAGAAAAATCATTTTTCCTCAACATTTCTATAACAGTCTATATATGCCCAGCTTCATATTCATTACAGTCATATGTATCATCTGTGCATTACAATTAGTTGTTTACAATTTGTCTTCTCCAAGTAGAATATAAGCCCCTCCAGAGGTACCACATCTTTATTTCTAAATTTCTTATAAGCTTTGGCCACAAGAGAAAATCAACAAAAATACTATGAGATGAACTAGAAAGGATTTAATACTTGTCTGACTGAATCTATACTGCAATAGATCCAGTTTGTTGGCATCTGTGTACTTAGTATGGATTGTTCTTAGTTTTAAAATCTGAGAGGATTATCATTTGGTAAGGAAGTATTAGATGAATGAAATATTATAGCATAACATTATAGCATCAGATGAAAATTTCATACAATTGCCATAAGTCAGTTTCAACAAAATCCATTACATAAAAATACAGGTAAATGTATAAAAAAAAAAAAAACCCCAAAGAAACAACTTAGAGAATCCACAACACAACAACTGTCAATAAGAACAGTTACCTCACAAATGCTACAGTAATGTGCTGGTTCATCATTTGTCCGCCCATGCCATATAACCTCTTTTCCTGCTGTAATAAGAGCTTCTCTCAATGTCTGACATTGCTTTAGAATTTTCAGAAGACAATACCTATTGTGGAGAAACATTATTGTGACAATAATCGAATACTGAATATTCTTAGCATAAAAAACATACCAATTAGAAATAACTTGAGAATCTTTGTTCTGAGATCTACTGATGTGATAATTTTCCTTTTGTCAATTTTTCATATATAGCAGCTTAACAATGACAATATTAAAACACTGAAAGTGAAGAACTGATATTTGAATATAAAAATACAATGATCTTAGTCTATTAAAAACTCACCTCATTTAAAAATCTGTTCTTAATTTTTGGTCTGATTTAGGCAACTGAGAGAACTCTTCTAAGAGTCAATTTCTACATGTTTGGAATAAATAGTTTGAATTCCAGGTTGGAAGTGTTTTGATTATAGTAAGATAAAAATGCATATAATTCTATCTAGACACTCACAAACAGTATCATTTATATAACTGATTTTAAAACTCCAATACCAAAGCAGAAAATTAATTATGGATTGAGTCATAAGACGATACAAAATTAGTTCAACTATAGTACCAAAGAAAAAAAGGAGAGTTTTGGTTCAATTTTAATTTGAAGGCAGTATAACGGAATCTTTCATTTATACTAACAAAAATATTTTTCAGAACTAATACTTTCCTTACATTCTTATTTCTGATGCTAACAATATGGTGAATTCTCACAAAGAGTGCTACTTTTTCTATAATTTCCTGTCATCGCTAAGAATCATCTGCTAAATTATTCTGTGAATATAAGTGTCTCAAGTTCTTCTTTGAAGGCACAGGTGGAGTAGATGATCTATAAGGCACATTTCAGCTCTGAAATTATCCTAAACAGCATGAAATCGGTTTAACAAAAATGGTGTTAACATTTGTGAACAGCATAACCCCCTGTGAACAGGACCAAACTAACCTGGAGCTCTTTGATACACTGTATTGCTATGACTTAGAATTTGAATTAGTTATTAGGATTACATAACCTATTATTTGAAAGAACTGATATCACATTATTGGTACAAACCTACCTTTCTTATCTGTTTACATGCTTATAGTCTTTCTTTCCCATTAGAACACAGAATTGGTGAGAGTGAAGGCTGTGTCTACTATGTTTTCTTAACTACAGTAGGACTGTGCCTGGCATAGAGTAAGTGCTTAATAAATACATGATTACTAAATGAGTAAGTAAATTTTACAATATAATAAGTAGTAAAGTAGTAACAATTAATTTCCCTTAATTTATATTTCTGTGCTATTTGTTATGTGCCAGGTTATACTATTTGTTTTTTATCAAAACTCACATAAACAGGCCTACGGGAAAATGATTTTAAGAAGATACACAAACTTGTTAACTATTTAAAAACATAAAACAAGTATAACAATATCACATCTAAAGTTGCATGAAAAATTTATTAAGTTTCGGGGCTGGCAGGGTGGTGCAAGCGGTTAAGTGCACACGTTTCACTGCGGCGGCGGCCCAGAGTTAGCTAGTTCAGATCCTGGGCGCTCACCGATGCACCGCTTGGCAAGCCATGCTGTGGCGGCGTCCCATATAAAGTGGAGGAAGATGGGCACGAATGTTAGCTCAAGGCCAGTCTTCCTCAGCAAAAAAAGAAGAGGATTGGCAGATGTTAGCACAGGGCTGATCTTCCTCACACACATGCACAAAAAACATTTATTAAGTTTTATATCACATGATATCACTTTCAGTTTGCCTATAGCGATTCTTCTTTAGAAAAAAGGCCATGTCTTACTCTATGTCTGGATTTCAAAATAAAGAAAGCTTTGTGGTGTGGTATGATACTTGCGTGTGTGTGTGAAAAAGAGGTGCTAGGGAAGGCAAGAAGGAAAAATTCAGTTCGCGAAAGAAAATATAAATCACACTAGATGTATAGCACTTCCTGATGTCTTCTTCCTACCCCTCTCCAGTGTGATTTCACCACTGAGACCAGATATCTTACTTTATAAATTTTAAAAGCACTGCCTCAAATATTTACTTCACAGAAAATTAATGCCTAAAACTCTACAAACTTTTATCTGCAGTTGCAACAATGCTCGTAACTCAACAATAATTGCATGTGGGAAAATAAGTTGTTCATAAGACGCAGCATCCATGAAGGCCAAGTACCAGAAAAGATACAGAATTAGGTTGTTTACATACATTAGGCAACTTAAGTTTTGTGCTCCATAAGCCCACAGCAAGAGGCGTTATCCATTCCATTTCACAAATGAGGAAAATGGAGCTTGAACTTTACCTGAAATGTTTTCTTCTATCTACTCTATACTCTCTCCTCGTCACTTTCTGCCTATTATTCTCACTCACTTTTTCCCCTCTTGCAGTTGTGTAATAAATAATGTTTTCTTTCCCCACTTACCTGCAGTATTAGGATAGCCTTAGTTTTGTGCAGTTAGTCTTATTCCACTTTTTACTTAACAAATAAACTTTCGTATCCAACAGTACTGATTACTTTGGCAATTAGATCACTGTTTTTAATATACTACTTTATAGCTAGTTTTGAATTTGCATATAAAAAGAGGCAATACACTACTAAGACAGAGAACTTGGTTTGCTAGGAATAAACATTAAGCATGAGGAGACCGTCTGCTTCTGCATCACAGGTACAGAATTACTTGCACTGATAAAAGAGTCTTAAAAACTGACAGCTTTGTTAATTTTATCTCACAATAATGAATAACTGAATTGTTGTCACTTCATATTCTTATATGTTTGCTCCATCCCTCTGAAATTTTTAATCCTTCCTGTTTTCAGAAGGCTACAGGGGCGAAAGAATATAGGACAATTTAGAGATAGAGGGTCATATGGACCAAAAAAATCAATGAGAATCTGAGTCAAATAAAAGGCAGGGAAGAATAAATAGAAAGTAAACATACTTAAGGAAAGGATCTTAAAAAAGATCAAAAATAATGTTCAAGACTTGACTTAATAAACCATGCTTTGGCTAACCTTAGATACTGATTTAATCTGAAGAGACCTTTTGGATGTATTGAATGGCTAAAAAATATTGGCCAAATAAATGCTGTGTTATTATTTCCTCCAATTTTTTATTTTTGATAGGTTTTAATGTCTTCCCTGTAACAAATCAAGAATTTAATTTGAAAAACAAAAAGGAATAGGAAATGAACAGGCATATTATGGCCCTTAAGGTATAATACCAGAAATAGAGGCTCCTACACAGCACACAGGAGTCAGACAAATCACTTACGAAATATGGTTATCCACTTTTCAATGCTCTACTCTGAAAAGAGTAGGAAGAAAAGAAGAAGATGAGAAATACTTTTATTGCCCAACTATATTTTAGGAACAGGGTAAAAAAATAACTTCAAAAACTAGAGAAGTGAATGCCTTGACTTCTGAGATTCATCTTATTTTAGGACCCAGACTGTTTTTCAGTTATTTGGATAAAAGACTACATGGAAAGGCAGGGAATAAAGATGCCTCCCTGACTGGAAGAAAAACTAAAGAAGAGACTGAATAAAGGTTTTGATTTATTTGAGGTTATATAGCAGATTCCAATGTATCAAAGCCTATTTCGACACAGACAGACATTTAAATTGATGAGGAATACAGACTGGGATAGGTTAGAAAGACGAAGCCATTTGAAAAAATGTTTTAGAGCGTTATTTCATTCAGGGTATAAGATTTTAACAGCTAGATCTTAAGTTAACATGAAGGAAGCCATCTTAGGGAAAGGAAGCCATACTGTAAATATATATGACCCACTAGTCTCTGTGAATACATTCCAGCCTGCACGCAGCCTAAATGATTAAGTACCTCTCACTTCTGCAATATACATGCTCTGCTACTTTAATGACTCTTGCTTACATGTATCTCCCAGCTGCATTAAGATGATAACTTTGTTCTCCGAGATCCTCAGCAACCTGATAACCTTCAGGAAGAACATCCCTGGGCTAGTATCCATCACGAATGACAGAAGAAAGAGATAATGTGTTGCCTTGATGTCTGTCATGCCAGAGGGTTGACATACCAAAACCTTCATTGTTTGCCCATTTCCCCCATGAAACTGCCTCAAGACTCTGTATTAATTTAAGACGGTTCTTTAGGACACCAGTCCACCATCTTCCCATTCTGCTAGCTAATCAAATAATCTTCCCTTTCTCAACCACTAGCTTGTTTGCAATTGACTGCCACCAGATTGAGGTGAGCAAAATGAGACCCTTTTTGCCCAGTTACAAGACGCAATATACTTGAAATATCAGAACAAGAAAATTGAAAAAAATAACATGTGGACAATGACTGAGAGTTTTATTTTCCTGAGCAATTAATGCACAACATAGTTTCATAAACAAATACGTAAGGTAAAAGATATAAATAATATAGCAGATTTAGTGTATTATGTACATTAAAAGGAGAAAGAAGTTGGGGCTGGCCCGGTGGCGTAGTGGTTAAGGTTGCATGCTCCACTTCAGTGGCCCTGGGTTCACAGGTTCAGATCCTGGGCATGGACCTATGCACTACTTATCAAGCCATGCTGTGGTGGTGTCCCACATAAAGCAGAGGAAGATGGACATGGATGTCAGCCCAGGGCCAATCTTCCTCAGCAAAAACAGGAGGACTGGCAACAGATGTGAGCTCAGGGCTGATCTTCCTCTCTCTCTCTCTCTCTCTCTCTCTCTCTCTCTCTCACACACACACACACACACGTGAAAGAGATCATCTTCAGCTAAAGAAAGTGGAAATCATGGAATATTTTACAAAAAACATTTTCAATTTAGATGTGGGTAAAGACCGAGAGCTGGGGCATTTTCTAGGCTGGATACGTAGAAATTACTTAGACAACGAACAAAATGTTCTTAAAAGGTTTTCATCTAAGCCTAATAACTCTATTTAATAAATACAGACAACAGCAAATTTGGGGGTAGGACCATAATAAGCAGAAGCTCTGAAAATGTAATTATCAAGTGAAACTTCAGACAACACTGGGTTTTTCTCTCAACATTCTGAGGACAAACTAAATTCCCCACATGGGGTGCGTGACTATAATTCTTGTGCTAGGTTTAAAAATGCAGATTTTAAAGAAGTCTACAATTGTGACATTTTATGTTTAAACGACTTGGTCATTGGCTACCTCAACAAGAGTAGTTCTAGGGATAAATCAAAGTGAAAGCCATGCTGTTGTGGATGGAAGAGCGAAGAAAATACCTGGAGTTAACATCTCAAATGACTCAAAACAGAGGAAAAGTATTGCAAGAAAGAGACTGTTTATTAAGAATTAATACAGCTCCCAAACTAGGTTAAATTCACACTACTTTCATTTTGACAGGATATTAAATTTGAGGACCAAAGCATTGATATGGATACAGTAATTTACAGCAAAACTGCTTATGGGAAAACAGCAACAATAAATCCTTGACTTTATTTCTGTAACAATATATTCTCATTGCTCTCTTGCCTCTCTGTTCATTCTGTTTTCTAGTTCCTCATTTTTCCTGTCCTTAAACAGAAATATTCTCTGAAGTTCTATTCCTCACCGTTTGTTCTCTTCCTCTCAAAGCAATCACATAGTACCTAGGTAGAATATTCCCCAGTTGGTCAGCCTGCTTTGACTGCTCTCCAACTTTCTGCATTTCCAACAACTTTTTCTAAAATCTGTATCCAGCTTCTTGGTTCTTGTTATTGCCCCAAAGGGAAGTGATGTGTCACAGCTATAAATAAATGCTTTCATATTGGACAAATACGTTTGTTAGAAAAAAACTTTAAACATAAATTAGAAATTGTTTATAAATAGCAAGCAATAGTTTTAAAAATACTAGTCTAGTAAGTTTGGAAGACACTGTAAATCTTCCTCTCCTAGTCACAAAGTATATAAAAATATATAGGCCCTAAATGGACTTAACAAAAACAAACAAACAGAGCACAGTATAACTCTTTAGTATGTAATGTCCCAAGTTTCTTTGACCAGAATTATTTTTCATTAGTGATGATGGAGGAGAGAAGGAAGGAAAAGTACGTACAGTGCAATTTGGAGAAACACTGCTAAGGGTGGCCTGTCTGAAAATATGTATTCTAAATACACTTATAAAATAAATGTAACAGAAAGTAGGCTAATGAATGAGAAGTTACTAGAATATACATATTTAAATTGCTAAACTATTAAATTCATAATTACTGGCTCAAGAAGCTAAGAAAGGGAATGATTTAATTAAAACAGTCAAAATTTAACCATTTTAGTTAAATCACTATTTTAAATGCTAATTTCCTTATGGATTATTTATATTGTAATCATTCTCATTCCGTATTGCTGCAGGCAGACTTCTAATATTAAAACTAAAGATGTCCCGGGAAATCAGTTTCGTCAGAGAGGAAGAGAAAGCACAAAAGTGTGAATTTACTGCTATAGAATTACATATGCCTTCATTCCTCTCTGTACCATAATAAACATAGTCTATTTGGAAAGGAAGAAAGTATTTTTAACATGAACTCTCTTACTACATTCTGTCAAGACTTTTGGACCATTTTATCATTTGATGTCAACTGACATAATTCTTTGGGAAAAAAATATTCATTAATTAACACTCCCCAATTCCCCCCAAAAAGAGGGACTACAGCAATTTTGGAAAGTACATACTTAATCATTTCAAAAAGCTTGGGATCTGAGACTTTGATATTTCGTGCCATATTCCAGGAAAGATGAACCATGGGTACTACTGACTTCACACTTTGCAATTTGTTCCATTCGTACCGTTCCACTGCCAATTTATACTGGCAGGCTAGAAGGAAAAAAAAAAATTTTAAGTTACAAAGCAACCCAAAGTAACAAAAGATATGAAGATAATCATTATCACCTCAGGTGATAACTTCTAACACCAATTCTGAAAACCTCATTTATGATAATTATAGTTTTAACAAATTTATCATGTAAAGAGTATTTAATATGTGCTAGGAATTGTGCTTATCTCATTTCATCCTTGCAAACCCTTACTGATTTTCTAATTCTCATTTTGTAGACTAAAAAAATGAGGGCCCACGTATTCAAAACATTTGCCCAAAATAACAAAGGTAAAGTCAAAGTCTCATTCAGGTCTTTCTGGCTCCAAAGGCCAGACTCTTCACTTTACATATATTAAACAGAGTTTGAAAAACTTAAGCTGCTCATATCATATACCAAATGACATAAAATCCTAAATAATAACTTCCGTTTTGCTTTCCCCCATAAAAAACTTTCTTTGTGAGAAAAACACAGAACACTCTAAAATATCAGAAGTATATCCTCTACGTCTACAAAAGGATACATCAGTTATTTGTCTAAATATCTGCTATTGGATAGTGATTTCTTAAATTTCCTGTCTGTACTACCAATTAATGTTCTTCCTGGGAGACATAATCTTTTATTTTAATGAGTAATTTTCTAATAGAAAAATATCTAATAGCAAGAATCCTTTAAAACGTAAACTCTATTAATGTGTTATTTAAAATACCTGTAAGTGGACCAACATTCCAAGCAATATTGTTGCACCAGCCAACAGCCTGAACCCAATGCACAGTGCCTGCATTTATCCAAACCAAATCTCCAGGTCTTTGAATAAACCTATATACAGGAACATTCGCTTCATAAAGGTCTTCAAGATTGGGCCACCAAGAACTCATCAGAAAATTCAAATTATTTCTTCAAAAAAAAATAAAAATAAATAATGTAATGAAGTTTTTTTAATGTCTCATCAAAGACAGATAATTTCAAAAGATTAAATGATGTTCTCAGTGTACTTCATTAAAACTTAGCACTGCAAAAAGAACTTCACCTTTCAAAAGTGAAGGTTTTAAAATGTAAGAAGCACTCCTGAAAAAAATCAAGGGCAGGTGAAAACAGGTAAACTTATTCAAAGATCTGTACTATACGCTTAAACTTTACAAAAGTCCAAAAATTAAAGTTCAAATTACATTTAAAGACTGATTTTTAATTTTCTCTCATTAAGGACTATTTTGATTTATCCATTCTTCCTAAAGAACCTGTTAAAATCAAGAAATTCCTAAAAAGGAAATTGAGAGTAGACACTACATCAAGCCACTTAACATTTTAACCTGAATCACTGTGGCAGATGTAAGAACAAAGACCTTTCCTCAGTTCATCAATGGAGAAAGACTTCTGCCTTCTATTATTTTCTCCCAGGAATTGAGAAAAGCTCCTTGTTCTTACAAGAACTATCACTACCAGCAGCACCAATGCAAACAGACCAAAATAAGCTTTTATTTTAAATTCTGTTTATTACTCTCCATCACAATATTAAGTATTTTAAAGTAACTACATTAATAATTTTTTCTGTAAAGAATTTAGTAAGATACACATACTTTTAAGTATTTTAAATTATTTACTTTTCTTAAGGAGAAGAAATTCACAGTAGAATTGCTTCTTTCTGAAGATCTAAAAAAGTTTTTGCTTTATTTCTATATATTATCTTAAAAAATATGAAGAATGCCTTGGAGCTGTCTATATGGAACCTACTTCTCTTCTTTTTTTCTCCTAAAATGGAAGGCTTTTCTTGAGGTAAGTCTAGCAGATGCTGACAAATCAACGAATAAAAATAAGTATGTTTTCTATAAGTTTTCAAATATTGCAGTAAAATACAAACAAAAAAAAGGAAAAACAAAAAGAAATAGAAGAAAGAAAAAAGTTACAAGCACAGTACAAACCTTAGCCCTGCTTTACCCCAACACTGCCAATACACTGGAGAAAACTTATAATTTAAAAAAAAAAAAAAAAAAAAAAAGGAAGAAAGGAAAGCCAACAAAGGCAAATAGATCAAGTAGTTTTTTCAAAAGTTTGAGACAATGGTTAGTTTTAAAATAAACGTTATGTAGAGCCATGAAATACAGAAATTATAAACGATGGAAGCAATACCCTTATGCAAAATAAAATTACAGTGAAAAGCTGAGAGGACAAGTGCCATTTCTACAAAATAAGATAAATGAATCATCCTAACTTGATATTTTTACAATATCATTTATATAATTGATATTTGTATCAATTAAAATTACAATATACATCCTTATAACTTTAAGAAATAAATGCTTTCTGGAGCCCAATGGAAACTTCCCATATGACACTTTTCTTTCCCATGCTTAAGCTACCAGTTTGCTGGTATATAAAAATAGATTACATTATTTTCTTCATAAATTTTAAATTTAAAAAAATTTCACCTTTCTTATCCTGAGGAACTTACACATAAGACAATGAAAAGTGATCATATCTTGCCACTAAATAAGAAAACTTTGGAGTATTGTTTTTTAGCCATTCTGACATTATTTTTACTAAACAAAATATACTGACTAAAGATCCTCCAAAATGCTGAAGTAGAAATTAGTATTTGAAACATGCCTACTAATTTTAAAATAATCTCACATGTGAATTATTAAGAGAACTTCACCCAATTTTTTTGGCATATGTTATAAGTATATGATGTATAATTTATATTACACTAATACCATTACCAGCTCTGAAAATAGCAAGTGATTTGCCTGCTATGGGAAACTGATAATTTTTAGCTGATTTACAAAGACATGCAAGCTTGAGTTACTAAAAGGTACAACAGTGGTTAGTTTTAGAATTCTTCCCATTTCTAAATTCAACTATAATAAGCCTAATTTTTTCTTAAGCATATTTGTCAAATGAATGTGGATTCACACAGCAATTTTTTAAATTAAGACCAAAAACAATTCACTCCCTATCCTAGGAATTCATACCTGTCACTACTGCATAGATTGATTTTTACGGCATCTTTCATTTAATATTTCACACAACAGGAAAGATTTGTATGAAAATCATTTAAGTCAAATTTCTGCTGAATGATAATTGGATGGATACTCAGCATCAAACTCTGTCCTTTACAATAACTGTTTTATCATATTTTTAAAAGAAAATTTAGTTCAGAAACCTACTTTTCACAGAAGTCATTCAGAACTCCCCAATAATCTTCAGGAACAACAAACCATTCACAATCACCAGGACCAATATTTATGTTAACAGAACAGAAGTTGTTATTTTCTTGGTGACCTGAAAAGTAAAAGAAAAAACAAAAAGGTCATTATTAGACCGTAAATTCAACTGGGGAATATATCTTTAAATCACTGGGTTGTTTCACGACTTGGGTGAAAAATAAATGCTTACAGATCAGTTAAAAGAACATGATAATAAATAAATATTAGCTATTGTCATTATTACCACTACTTCTTCCTCTTTAAACCACTCTCAATTCTCACAAAGAATATGAGAAACGTAACCAAGAGGTACAATTTTCAAAATGTAACTGGTCCTTTAGCAACACACAGCTCCTATAAAACATTCCAATTTGATGTTGGTACATACTGTAAATGCTTATAACTCTCCCATCACAGGTAGGTGGCTGGTATTGCCCTGGCACGAAGCTTTAATACTAGAGATGACAGGAAATGATGACAGATTTAGTCGTAGGAATAAAACCTTGACTAAATAAACAGGAACTCAAAACAATGTTTCTTTCAACTATACTAAGCAAACTGAAAGGTACCATACATTTTTTCTCAAGAATGCCTTAAGGTTTCATAGGATGCTGTTGAAGAACTAATACTATACAAACAAACTTGAAAAACCCAAGCACTTTTAGGCACAAATGACAAAGAGGTAATCTATTAAGTTTGGTTTCTCTCCTCTTGATTTTTCTTTGATTCATTTCATTTTCACATAATACTTTAACAAAATATTTCAAATTGGATGAGGTAATTTTCAAATTGAAATGAATCTTAATAGACCCAGTCTAACACTATTTACATAAGAAAAAGCACTTGAGAGCTCAAATTCTTACCCAGGATAACAAAGGTAATAGTGACAAAGAGGGGCAAGATCTTAAGTCTTTCTGATTTATCAGAATTAGAACCATCCACATCTCTTTCTACTTTACCTGAATATTAGTCATAAAGTATCACAAAAGTGAATTTCCAACAATGGCCTAGGAATAAACATTCCAACCAACAGGTTTTATCCCGGGCTGTACATAAAAATCCCTGAGGAGCTTTTAAACAATACTTCTGATAGATACTCCCAAAACACAGAGACTGATTCACTACTTCCTCCAAAAAGCTTTTCAGCAGATTCCAATGAGCAGACAAAGTTAGGAACCATAATTCCTTTATAAACAAGCAACAATCTATTTTTAAAAAATTAGTTGGCCAATATACAGTGAGAATTGGTGAGGAAGCAAATACTCTGGTTTTCAAACTACAGCTACTATCAGTAGGTAACAGAAAAACAAGAGGATGATATGTAGGCTGTAGACATCAGTAGACAGCTGAACTGGTTGTTTGCTGCTACCATCTGCCCTAATTGACCAGTGGCTGGAACTTACAAATTACTAAATATCTGGACTATCACCTATGACATAATCTATGTCAATGCAAGGAGAACAAAGATGTTGTATTTGTCTTGGTTATAACCTTAAGATTTTAAATCAGAGAATCGCAAACTGGTCCACAGGCCAACCACCTGCTGTTGTAAATAAGACTTTCATGGGACATGTCATTGGTATATATTCCAACTACGGGTGTTTTCACACTACAACATCAGAATTAAACAATTTTAACAGATCATATGCCCTCTCATTACTTCCCACTGCTGTGAATTGCATTAACACAATTATAACTCAACAGTATTTCAAGTGCCATACATATCACCATATCTCAACATCTGATTTTATTTTTAATTACCAGTGCATAGCCATCACAACAAAACAAGAAAAACAGACACCCAATGTAGCACTTTGTGTGTGTGTGAGGAAGACTGGCTCAGAAGATTGGCTCTGAGCTAACATCTGTGTCAATCTTCCTCTATTTTGTATATCCGATGATGCCACACATGGCTTGATGAATGGTGCATCAGTCTGCGTCTAGGATTCGAACTGTGGACCCTGGGTTGCCAAAGCAGAGCACGCAAACTTAACCACTACACCACCAGGCCGGCCCCAAATGTAGCACTTAAAATTTAATACATGTGAGAGTGTAAATGATTTTCTCCATTTGACAGGAAAGCGCTGTACTTATGCAATGGTGCTCTTACTGTGCTAAAAGATTATAGTGTACATTGAAACTACCAGATGAAGTGCCATTACATTGCCTATCTCCCAGGAAAACAGTGATTAGAAAAATTAAAAATTTAAAATGCAGTATCTCATTACAGCAAAATTTCTTCACAAAAATTAAAAAAGAACAAAAAAATCTGGGGCTTAAACCAAAGTAAGTCTCTGGCCAGGCGAGAAAAGCAGTTTATAGACAGTGAGTTAATTAAATTGTATAATCTTTTGTTTGATTGCAGCAGACAGAGAAATATTTCTAGAGAAAATAAAATGGTTCCAGACTATTACCCTTTGGTAAAGAACAGCTTACTCAATAAAGATGCTGGAATCAACATCAATAGTCAATTAAAAACCAAAATATTCCAAGCAGTTTTTCACGGCCCTTGACAAGTCAACAGATATCACTACTACTACTCAATTGGTATTACTTATTTGAGGAGTCAATACAAAATGTGAAGTGAGTGAAGAATTAGCCTCTACAAGTGGTCTTTGTAGGACCAGCTACAAATGACACTATATTCAAAAAAGTTGAAAAACATTACACTAAATACCACGGAAGTGGAATTTGCTAAGGTGTATTATAACGGATGGTACGGAAAATATGTGTGAAGAGAGAAAAAGGCTTACTTGGACAAATTTTACAAGTTTGTAAAAATGTAAGATGCTTAAGTTATTTATTGTATTATTCATTGGCAGATACTTGAAGAAAAATATTTTATTGTATGCCACTCTTGAAGATTTAATGAACATCAGTTCCAAGAAATTTTGTCAGAAACAAAAGCTGACTACCCTGACTCGCCCTATTGCTTAGCAGTGGTGAAGCTGTGTTGTAATTTTTAGAGCTCTCAGGGTTGAGACTGAGGTTTTTTCAGAATGAGAACAACTATCAGCCACTGTTACTGAACACTGAGAGGTCATGGAAATTTTGTTGCAGTCTTCATAATAATTCTTTAAGAATTCAACCTGAAATTGCAAAGCAACACTTAAAGTCATTTTGAAGACAATACGTTTTGAATCATAAGTAATGTCAAACTGCTTTATACTTTCCGCGGTATTAAAAACTAAACAAGAAGCTAGATATCCATTTCCTCAAACATTGCAGCATATATTTTTCAAGCTCATACTACAGCTCTAGTACCATTTTTCAAACCTCAGTGCAAGTGCAGAAAACATTTCCATATTTCGAAAGCCATTTGTGCAACTGAAAAGCTTCCAAATGACCTTCAATTGGAAAGGATTAAGATGTACTACGATGAAATGCAAAAGGGAAAGATCAAGCAAAAAAACCTGAGAACTCTGTAAATGCCTTCCAACCAATTAATATGCTCAAGAAATTTTTATTCCCCCATTAGGAGGAAAAAAACTGCACTCAATTATTATGTATTTTGACTTTCATAAATAAAAAGCCATGAAAATTAGTTTTTTCTATTTTTATATAGGTACATAACATAATATACTCCATTCAACCTTTTGGCTTATAAAGCCTAACATACTTACTATTAACCATTTAAAGAAAAGTTTGCTGACTCCTGCATGGGAAAGTTTCTGAATTACATTTTAAACAACATAACATAATAGGAAAGATTAGAAAATATCAGTGCATAAAATATTTAAGTATTTTCAATGAAATTTTTATTATATACATTAGTTCATGATACAGTAAAGTTCTTACTGTAACTATGGTGAAAAAAATTTGAAAATTTTGGATCAAGACAAAGCCATTACATTGCCTTAAGTCCTTCCCTCACTGAGAGACTTACGGCACCCTTCCTGGGTTAAACTTTTCTGATTGTTTTCGTGTTTACATACAGAAAGGATAAAAGACACATTGAGAAAACAAGTTATACTCTCAGCTCAATTACAAGAATGATTAAAAATATTTTTACCTATGAGAGAGAATTTAAAAATCTTTTTCGCTTTAAAAACTACAAATGGGAAGGAACTGATTTATATATATATATATATATATATATATATATATATATATATATATTTCACATTTGATTAACTCTCTTTTTTAATTACACAAAATATGTTGTTTCATAAAAATAACCTGGTGTTCGACTCCCTGGAACTTTCATGTATAGCTGAACTGTATTCATGCCCAGTATGGTATGACCAAGGTGGCTTAGAAGATTTCCTGCTGATACAACACGAACAAAAGCAGGAAGTTTAGTCAGCTCATGTAGCTGCAACTTCCACCTGAAATAAAATAACAGATCAAAAGTGTAACCTTGCTGCAAATATTTATGAGAATTAACCATGTCTTGAAAATCTTGTGATCCAATCAGAAAAGCATTTAAATCTCTAAGTATTAAAATTTTAAGGTCAAAAGTACCAGAGTGTTTAACTTTTTCCAAAGAAAAAAGTCCTAAAACAGAGATCACTAAAAAAAAAAAAAAAAATTATAAAAATTTATAATAATCTTATAAAGTAAAGAAATGATGTTTATTTTTAAATTTATAAAACTCATGTTTTGATATTCTTCAGTAACAAAAATCTAATTGTAAAACTTAATAAAAATAATTTCAGAATGCCAGCGTTTTAGGCTAAGACTTCCATATCAACATAAGAAAAAAAGAATGATGGCCAGTAATGCAAAAAATAGAAAACTAGGCAATTTCCAGTCCTGCAATCCTATCTGAACTTTATGGAAACAGAACTGGAGGACTTACTTTTTGTCATCAGAGAGGTCAATGTTGGTCCCAAATTTTATAGTTTTAAAAGGTCCTTTCCTTCTCCTTCCAGAACTTAAAAAAAAAAAAGAAGAATATTAAATCCATGCCATTTGGACAGAAATACTGAGCGAACACTAAAAGTTACTTACGAATCTGAAGATGTGGATTCATTATCTGAATAGTCTTTGTGTTGTGTTTTTTTCTCATTTTCTTCCTATATATTAAGCAAAAACATTCATGCTTAGTATCCTATTACAGGTTACCATTTCTGTTACACAACTAAATAACAGTCATATCTACACGAGTACTATTGGCTATGATTTGAAAACTAAGTTTCTACACGTATATTTCATAAAAAATATCTTCAATGACAACTTTAAAAAAAGAACCAAGAGAAGTCAAGCCAAATGGCATGGTAGTCAACCTCCTCCATTAGAAACAAGAGAAATATTAGAAAACTCAGATATTATGCAAATAACAAAAACACATACCCTTTCTAATTTTACTGTGGACCAACAGACATTCTAAGTAGTAGATGAATTTAATTATTTTAAATGATGTCAAGGAAATCTGAGAGAAAACTAAAAAATAATGTATAAAACCTGACAATGTTTTAGGGAAAAGAAATTCTGTAACTATGTATTCCTAGGCTTGTTATTCCCTATTTTAAAAATGAAAAGCAAAGTTTGTTTTTCTCTACAGACACTCTTTGATAAGAATGAAATCTGTAGGTTCCTATACTTGCCACAAACTCAAGAAGACAATAAAAAAAATTAAAGCGAGATTAGGGGACAAAGTATCAAAATTATGTACAAATGCCAAGTAGCAAAGCAAAAGCACATATTCTAAACTTGTACGAGTGTGTTTGCATACAAATATTCACAGCTTTAGATGTACAGGCTTAAAAAAATTAAGATTTCTTATTTATAATTATGATTTTGTTTAGTCACTCTGCTCTTGACTGTGTAGATGATACTAACAAAATTAAGGGCATATAAAGAACTTCTTCATAGTCTACACTTTAAATAATAAATTTACATAGCATCAGTAAGGAAATTAAGTGGTGAGTAAAAACATGTGTTATTCTCTTGACAAAGGTGCCAATATAATTCAACGAGGAAATGGTGTTCAGACAACTAGATATCCCATTTAAAAGAATAAAGTTGGACCCCTACCTTTTAGAAAAATTAACTCAAAATGGATTAATGACCTAAATGTAAGAGATACAACTGTAAAATTCTGAAAATAATACATAAGAGTAAACATGTATGACTGTAGATTAGGCAATGATTTCTTAGCTACAACACCGAAAGTAAAGCAATCAAAAAAAAAATAAGTAACAATTCATCAAAATTAAATACTTTTGTGCTTCAAAGGACATCATCAAAAAAGTGAAAAGACAATTCACAGATTAGGGAAAATATCTGCAAATTAAGTACTTGATAAGGGACTTGGCTGGGCATGTAAGAAGCTCCAAACTAGTTACTCCACCCTAACAAGTAAAAGGCTGGGGGCCGGCTCTGTGGTATAGTGGTTAGGTTCAGCGTGCTCCGCTTTGGTGGCTCTGGTCCGTGCGTTTGGATACTGGGTGCAGACCTACACCACTCATTGGCCATGCTGTGGTGGCAACCCACATATAAAGCGGAGGAGGACTGGCAAAGAAGTTAGCTCAGAGCTAATCTTCCTCAGCCTTAAAAAAACAAAACAAACAAACAAAAACACCTGCACAAACTGAGTAATCAACAATTCTCAAATTAGTAAAAGAAGCGAGGACACAGAGCAAACTATGGCATCCGATACTGGAGAGACAAGTGAATAATGAAAATCACAACGAACGGCAGCAGAAACCTCTGTGGATACCAATGCCAGGGTAGGAAAAACTGAACTATAATTGATAATTTGCTACAGACTCACTGTGGACATGTCTAACAGTTAAAAACTCCAGCAGGACACACTAAGAGGGGGGCCCTACACAATATTCTGAGTTTTACCTCCAAGAGCTCGATCAAGTTCTCACAGAAAATATTAGAGAAATACCCTCTTCCACTTATAGCAGGAGGTGGGTAAAAGGAAGCATTATGAAACACACCAGAGCATTCTGTTGTTCTTAACAATTTCTGCCCTCAGGACAAATTACTTAACCAGAGCTAGAGTAACCTTCTGGGATTTTATCAGGATCTAACTGTCTAAGGAGACGGAAACTCTCAGCTACAGCCCACTTTAGCCATCTTGTCCCACTTAAAGCAGCGGGAAAAAAAAAACCTGAGAAGCACTAGTGAAGTTCACAATCTGCAGTACACATTCACTGAAAGACAGAGACCTAGCCATAAGATTACAGAATACCTCATCTACCCTAAAACTCTACCAATACATCACTAAAAGCCTGTTTACAGCAGTATACCATGTCTGTCTTTCAAACAAAAACTATAAGGTATACTACAAGGCTGAAAAATTATAAGGTATACTACAAGTTTGAAGAGAGACAGCAAACATCAGAACCAATCTAGATACGGCAGGGGTACTGAAATTGTCAGCCCAGGAATTTAAAACAACTATAGTTAGTAACCAAAGGATTCTAAGGGATAAAGTAGAAAGTGTGCCAGAACAGATGGGCAATATAAGCAGAGAAAAAATTTTAAAAAGAGCCGAAAAGAAATGCTGCAAGTCAAAAACTATAATAAAGTGAAGAATGTTTTGATGGACTTATTAGAAGAATGAACAGAGCTCAGGAAGGAATGTCTGAGTTTGAAGATAGCTCAAAAGAAACCCAAATTTGAAAAGCAAAGAAAAAAATACAGAAGGAGATGAATAAATGAACAAGATATATTTGATACACAATAATGACTGAGAATTTTTGAAAAATTATAGATGGATATCAAAGCACAGAACACTGAAGTTCAGAGTAAAACGAAGCAAGATAAATGCCAAAATCTAAACCTAGGCATGTATGTTCAAATTGCAGAAAACCAAAGATAAAGAAAAATTCTGAAAAGAGGCAGAGAAAAAGAAAACCTTACTTATATTAGATCAAATAAGAATTAACACCCAACTTCTCTTCAAAAATCATGCAAGCAAGAACACAATAGAGTTAAAAGAGAAAAAAAAAAATCATAGAATTCTATTCCCTGGGAAATTATCCTTTAAGAGAAAAGGAGAAACAAAGACTTTTCAGATGAACAAAAATTCAGAGACTTATTGCTAGAAATATTGCCTTGCAAGAAAACTTAAAAAGCTCTTTAGAGAAGGAAAATGATATAGGTCAGAAACTCATATAGACACAAATAAGGGAAGAGCATCAAAAAAGGAATAAGTGAAAGAAAATAAATCATTTATTTTTCTTCTTTTCTTTTTTAATTGAGATAAAAGCAACACATAAAGTATTAGCTTTAGGTCTACAACAAACATTTGAAATATGTATATATTGTGAAATGATTTCAACAATAACTTTAGTTAACATCCATCACCTCTCATAGTCACAATTTTTTTATTGTAATGAGAACTTTAAAAACCTACTCGCTTACCAACTTTCAAATATACAATACAGTACTATTAATTATAGTCACCATACTATACATTACATCCCCAGGACTTATTCATCTTATAACTGGAAGTTTATATCTTTTGACCACATTCAACCATTTTGTCTACCCCTTCACTCAATCGGGGCAACCACCCATCTATTCTCTATATTTGTAAGTTTGTTTTTTTTTTTTTCCAGATTCCACACATAAGTGAGATCATACAGTATTTGTTGTTATCTGTTTGTCTTATTTTACTTAGCATAATGCCCTCAAGGTCCACCCATGTTGTCACAAATGGCAGCATTTCCTTTTTTATGGCTGAATAATATTCCACTAAATAATATTCCACACACACACACATTCTCTTTCTCGCTTCATCTGTGATGGACATAGGTTGTTTCCATGTTTTGGCTATTGTAAATAATGCTAACATGAACAAGGATGTGCAGCTAACTTTTCAAGATAGAGATTTCCTTTCGATCAGGCATACACCCAGAAAAGGAACTGCAGGATCATATGGCAGTTCTATTTTTAATTTCTTGAAGAACTTCTACACTGTTTTACATAATGGCTGCACCAATTTACATTCCCAACAACAGCACAAAGGGTCGCTGTTCTCCACATCCTCATCAACACTTATCTCTTGTCTTTTTGATAACAGCCATTCTAACAGGTGTGAGGTGATATCACATTGTGGGTTTGATTTGCTTTTCCCTAAGGATTAGTGATGGTTGAGAATTTTACATGAACCTGTTGGCCATCTGTACGTCTTTGGAAAATTATCTGTTGAGATCCTTTGGCTCATTTTTCACTCAGCTTTTGTTTTCTATTGAACTGTATGAGTTCTTTTTTTTTTTTTTTGGTGAGGAAGATCAGCCCTGAGCTAACATCCATGCTAATCCTCCTCTCTTTTTGATGAGGAAGACGGGCTCTGAGCTAACATGTATTGCCAATTCTCCTCCTTTTTTTATCCCCCCAAAGCCCCAGTAGATAGTTGTATGTCATAGCTGCACATCCTTCTAGTTGCTGTATGTGGGACGCGGCCTCAGCATGGCCGGAGAAGCGGTGCGTCTGTGCGTGCCAGGGATCCGAACCCAGGCCAGCAGCAGCGGAGCGCGCGCACTTAACCGCTAAGCCACGGGGCCGGCCCAATGTATGAGTTCTTTATATATTTTAGATATTAACTCCTTAGAGAAAAGACAAGCAAATACTTTTTTCATTCAGTAGGTTGGCTTTTCATTTTGTTGATTGTTGGATTTGCTGTTTAGAAGCTTTTTAGTGTGATGCAGCTTCACTTGTTTATTTTTGCTTTTGTTGTCAAATCCAAATATATCATTGCCAAGAACAATGTCAAAGAGCTTATGCCTATGTTTTCTTCTAGGAGTTTTATGGTTTCAGGTCTTATGTTCAACTCTTTAATCCATTTTGAGTTGATTTCTGTGTATGGTAAAGTTAGGAGTCTAATATTTTTCTTAATTGATATAACAGATTACAGTTTGTTCAAAATAATAATAGCAATGGGGTGTTTGATTATGTAAACTTGTGTGTGTATATATACACTTACATATAAGTGAAATGAATGACAGCAATGATTCAAGAGCAGGAGGGAAGAATTAGCAATCTATGTTATTATAAAATACTTGCACTACTCCTGTGGCTGTACATTGTTATTTGGAAGTGAACTTCCATTAACTGTAAATGTATATTGCAATCTCTAGGGCAACCATGGAAGAAATTTTAGAAAGAAATATAATTGATATGCTAAGGTAGGAGAGAAAAAGGAATCATATACTACGCTCAATTAAAACAACAAAAAGGTAGAAACTCAGTGGCAGAAAAAATAAGAACAAAGAATAAGCACAACTAACACAAAGAAGTAACAAAATGGGAGATATTAATCCAACTATATCAATCATCACTTTCAGTGTCAATGATCTAAACATATCAATTAAAAGACAGAAATTGTCAGAGTGGATAAAAAATTAAGACCCAAATACATGTGGGGGTCTATAAGAAACCCAGATCATATACAAAGACATATGCATTAAAAACAAATGGATGGAGAAAGATATACCATGCTAACACTAATCAAAAGTAAGTGGTGGCAGGGGGCCGGTCCAGTGGTGTAAGTGGTTAAGAGCGCAGGCTTCGCTGCAGCCGCCCGGGGTTCGCCGGTTCAGATCTCGGGTGTGCACCAATGCACTGCTTGTCAAGCCATACTGTGGCAGCGTCCCATATAATGCGGAGGAAGATGGGCATGGATGTTAACCCAGGGCCAGTTTTCCTCGGCAAAAAGAGGAGGACTGGCAGATGTTAGCTCAGGGCCGATCTTCTCCACAAAGAAAAAATTAAGTGGGAGTAATTAATACTAATTTCAGATAGATAACACTTTAGAATAAGATGGTTATAAACAAAAAAAAGGAAATCGAAAAAATTAAGGGAAAAAATAAAAACATAAGACGGTTATCAGGGACAAAGTGCACTATTACACAAAAACAAGGGGGTAAATTCTTACAGAAGACAAAATAATGGTTAACACGTATGAGCCTAACAACAGAGTATCAATATACATGAGGGAAAAACTGACAGAACTGCAAGAAGAAATAGACAAATCTGCTACTACAGGTGGAGATTTCAACACTCCTCTACTAGGAATAAATAGAGTCAGCAGGCACAAAATCAGTAAAGACATAGTGAAATTCAACAGCACCATCAACCAACTGGATATAATGAACAACTATAGACTAATGCATCAACAACAGCCAAACAGACATTCCTCTCAAGTTCACATGGAATATTCACTGAGACAGACCACATTCCAGGTCACAAAACATATGTTAGCAAATTTTAAAAAACAGAAGTGATAAAATACCTGCTTTAGAATTGAACTAAAAATCAGTAACACAAAGTTAGCTAGAAAATTCCAAAATACATGGAGGTTAAACAACACTTCTAAATAACATATGGTCAAAGATGAAATCTCAAAAGAAATTAAAAATTATTTTGAGCTAAATGAAAATGAAAATACAACTTGTGAAAAATTGTGAGATGCAGCAAAAGCAGTGCTTAGCGAGAAACTCAGAGCAAACAATGCATGTACAGGAAAAAAGAAGAATCTGAAAATCCATCACCTGTTTCGACTATAGGAAACTAGAAGAAGAACAAATTAAATCCAATGTAAGCAAAAGAAATATTAAGAATTTAAACAGAAATCAATGAAATTGAAAACAGAAAATCAATATTGAAAAGATCAATAATGTGAGGCTAACTCAGGAAAAAAAACCACAGGATAGAAATTACTAATAACAGAAATAAAAGATGAGACATCACAGCAAATCCCATGGTCATTAAAGGGTAATAAAGGATATTCTGAACAACAACTTGCTCACAAATGTGATCACCCAGAGGACAGGGACCAGTTTCTTGAAAGACACAATCTACCAAAAATGACACCAGCAGGAAGAGATAATCTGCTTAAGCCTATAACTATTAAAGAAATTGAAAAATAATTAAAAACCTTCCATAACAGAAAGAACCATGAGCCCAGAAGAGTTCACTGGTAAGTTCCACCAAATATTTAAAGAAGAAATTATGCCAGTGCTCTACAACCTGTTCTGAAACATAGAAGCAAAGGGAACATTTCATAACTGTACTATTAGGCTGAGATACTGATTACTCTAATACCAAAACCCAACATTACAAGACATTACCGAAGGCATTACAAGAGAAGAAAACTAGAGACCAATATATCTCATGAACATAGATGCAAAAGTCCTCAACAAAATACCAGCAAATCAAATCCAACTATGTATAAAAAGAATTATATACCATGGGCAAGTATATTTATTCTAGGTATGCAAGGCTAGTTCAACAACAAAAAAATCAACCATTGTAATCCATCACATCAACAGACTAAAAAAAAGAAAAATCAGATGATCATAACAACAGATGCAGAAAAAGCATGTGACAAAATCAAACATGCATGATAAAATCAATTTCAGTGAACTAGGAATACAGAGGAACTTCCTCCACTTCATAAGAAGATCTACAAAAACACTACAGCTAACATAACGTGAGAGTGAGAAACTCAAAGCATACCCCAATAAATCAGGAACCAGGAAAAGACGTTCCAACAAATTCTACTTTAATGGGTTTTCTTCATTCACTTTCTATAGGTAAATGAATAAATGAACTGTAGTATATGCAGAAAATGGAATGTTATTCAGAGATAACCAGAAATGAGCTCTTAAACTATGAAAAGACATGGGGAAACTTAAATGCATACTGTTAAGTCAAAGAAGCCAATCTGAAAAAGGCTACTTACTATATGACTCCAACTACATGACATTTTGGAAAAGGTAAAACTAGGGAGACAGTTAAAACAGATCAGTGGTTTCCTGCGGTTGTAGAGGGAGAGAGGTATGACTAGGTAGAGCACGGAGGATTTTTAGGTTAGTGAAATTTCTCTGTTTGATATTGCAGTGGTGGATATATGCCATTATGCATCTGCCCAAACCCAGAAAATGTACAAGAATGAACTGTAACGTAAACCATAATGTACAGATTGGATGATAATGTGTCAATGCAGGTTCACTGATTCTAACAAACATACCACTCTGGTTTCAGATGTGATAATGCGGGAGGCTCTGCATGTGGAGGGACAGAGGGTATACGAGAAATTTCTGTGCCTTATAATTTAGCTGTGTCCATAAAACTGTTTTAAAAATAAAATCTAGAGGCCAGCCCAGTGGCCCCAGGTTCAGATCCTGGGTGTGGACCTACACACTGCTTATCAAAGCCATGCTGTGGCAGGAGTCACACATAAAATAGAAAAAGATGGGCACAGATGTTAGCTCAGTGCCAAGCAAAGAGGAGGACTGGCAATGGATGTTAGCTCAGGGCTCATGTTCCTTGCCAAAAAACAAAAACAAAAACACTATTAAAAAAACAAAGAACATTTATACTCATAATAAAGACGTTACCCTAATTTAACAATTAACAAAGGAACTCAACACACATTTTACTAAAGAAAGTATATAAAAAAGACAATAAGCCCATAAAATGATGTTTAATAAAAGCTTAGTAGAGAAATACAAATCAAAATTTCCATGAGATACTACTTCACAACCGTAAGGCTGGGTAGAATCAAAAGGACAGATAACAATGGGTGTTGGAGAAGACGTGAAGAAATGGAACCCTTATATATCAGTGGTAGAGGTGTCAAATGGTACAGCCATTTTGTAAAACAGTCTGGCAAGTTTCATAAAAGGATAAACACTGAGTTAGCATATAACCTCGCAATTCAACTCTAAGGCAGTTACCAAGGAGACATGAAAATATAAATCCACACAAATATTTGTTTATGAGTATACAAAGCAGCATTATTGCAAATAGCTACAAAACGGAAAATCCTAAATGTCCATAAGCTGATGACGAACCAAAAAAAAAAATTTTTAAATGACATATATACATAGCATGTAATATTATTTGGCAATAAAACAGAAATAATGTTCTGGTATGTGCCACGATGTGGGAAAACCTCGAATATCTTATGCTAAGTAAATCAGACTAGTCACAAAAGACTACATATTAAGTCTACTAAGTGATTCCACTTACATTAATATACAAAATGGGCAAATCTATAGACATATTAAGTAGATAGGTGGTTGCTTAGACTATAGTAGATCGGGGAGAAATGTGAGTGACTACTAATGGGTATAGGCTTTCATTTAAGGATAATAAAATGTAAAACTGACTATGATGATGGTTGCATGATTGTGATTATACTAAAACTCTGAATTATATACTTTAACTGGGTGAATTGCTTGCTGTGTCAATTATATAACAAGAAAGCTGTACAAAAAGAAATGCAGGACAGATGACATCATGCAAAATGGTGGATAAGGAAGATGCCCCCTTGCTCTCCCTTGAAAAATAAAAACATAACCAGAAACTGGCTTAAAAAAACCTTACAGAAGCTACAGAAAACAATCATAGATGTACAGCAACCTAGCAAAAATCAATAAATATTCAGACAAGATCAAAATAATACGAAATCTTATGGTATTTTTACTTGCCCTTCTTTACTTCTTCCAAGGCATGCTGCAGTCTTCATCTGGAAGAGGGAGAAAATTAGTTCCCAATTCCCTTCCTCAAAACAGAGGGAGCCAAGTAGACCTTATTTACAACAATCTAAACTATTTAGGGACTGTCTGAAAGGCTGGTCTGCATTTTACCTAACACTTCTCAAACATTTCCGAAAACAGAAAAAAAAACTTCAAACTCATTTAAAAAGGCTAGCATTACCCTGATACCCTAAATAAAGGGACGACAAGAAAATTATAAATCAATTATCTCATAAATATTAATTCAGAAATTCTCAACATATTAGTAAACAGAATTTAGGAACATATTAAAAGGATTATATACCATGACCAAGTGGGATTTCTCCTACAAATTCAATATGAAAACAAATAAATTTAATACACCACAATAAGAGAAAGAAGAAAAAAATCCACATGATCATGTCAATTGATGCAGTAAAAAAATTTGATTGAACATGTTTGCATGATAAAACACTCTACAAACAAGGAATAGAAGGAAACTTCCTCAACTTAACACTGTCCATGTACGAAAAATCTACAGCTAACATAACACCCAATGGTCAAGACTGAATGTCTGTCTTCCAAGATCACAAAAAAGACAAGGGTTCATGGTTTGAAGGAATAAATACTGTTAAGATGTCAATACTACCGAAAGGAATCTACAGAGTCAATGTAATCCATATCAAAATTCCAAGATTTTTTGCAAAAATAAAATTCATCATAAAATGCAAATGGAATCTTAAGGAACCAAAGTAGGGAATACAATCTTAATAAAGAACAAAGTTGGATGTCTCATACTTCCTGATTTCAAAAATTGTTACAAAACTATAGTATAAACAAAATAGTCTGGCATTGGCATAAAGACATTTGGACTAATGGAATAGAATAGAGAATCCAGAAACAAACCCTGGTATATAATGTCAAATAACTTTCGATGAGGGTGCCAAAACCATTCAATGGGACAAAGGACAGTCTTTTCAATAAACAATATAAGAAAACTGGATATCTACACGCAAAACAGAACAAAACTGGTCTCATCCTACAACATGTACAAAAATTAACTCAAAATGAATCAAAGACCCAAATATAAGAGAAAAGAGTAAAACTCTTAGGAAAAATAAACACAGGGGAAAAGCTTTGTGACACTGGACTTCACAATGATTTCTTAGACATGATAGCAAAACCACAGCCAACAACAAAACAATTAAATAAATTACTTCATCAAATTTAAAAAGTTTGCATCAAAGCATACTATCAACAGAGTGAAATGAAAACCAATAAAATGACAGAAAATATTTGCAAATCATGTATCTGATATGGGATTACTATCCAGGATGTAGAGAGAATTCCTACAACACAACAATAAAATGAGAAAAGACATGATTCAAAACAGAGCAACAAACTCAAATAGATATTTCTCCAAAGACGATATACAAATGGCAAATAAGCCCAAGAAAAGATTCTTAACATCACTAATCACTGGAAAAATGTAAATCAAAACGAGATACCATTGCACACCCATTAACAAAGATATTATTAAAAAAGCAAAAAGTAGCAAATGTTGGTGAGGATGTGGAGAAACTGGAACCCTTGTGCAATACTGGAAGGCATATGACATACTACAGCCAATGTGGAAAACAGGTTCTCAAAAATGAAGCACAGAAGTACCATATGATGGAGCCATGCCACTTCTGGCTATAGACCCAAAAGAATGTAATGCGGAGATTAGAACATACGTTTGTACACCAATTTTCATAGAAGCATTATTCACAATAGCCAAAAAGTGGAAATAAGACAAATGCCCAACAACAGATGAATGGATAAACAAAATGTGTTATACACATACAATGGAGAACTCTTCATCTTTAAAAATAAATGAAACTGTGATTGATACATGCTGCAAATGCATGAACCTGGAGAAAATTCTGACAGGTGAAATAAGCTAATACAAAAGTACAAATACTGTATCATCTCACTTTTACAAGCAACCAGAATCGTCAAATTTATAGACACAGAAAGTACAACAGCAGTTATCAGGGAATGTGGAGAGAAGGCAATGAAGACATTGTCTAAAGGATACAGAAATCTCAGTTCGGAATAATGAAAAAGCACTGGAGATGGAGAGAAGTGATGAATGCACAATAATGTGAATGTACTTAGTGGCAATGTACATTTAAAATATGTAAAAATAGTAAATTATGATAGGACGTCAGCGTCAGGGTGGAGTGAGCTTTCCTGTAAACTCTTCACCAGATAAGATACAACAAAAGGAACAGTTACAGACCAACAACGTAATTCTAGAGAGTGAAAAGCAAGATCGGAAAGATCCACACTGCCACACATCTGAGAGTGGAACGTGCTGGGCCCCCAAGAAAGTGGGGAGAGGTAAGGAGAACTCCTCTCCCTCCCCACCAGATCAGCGATCCCGGTCTGCCCAGCTCCCAGAGAGCGGGGAGGGGCGGCCCTCTGGCGGGAAACCGCAGCTCTTCGGCCTTTCTTAGCCAGTGGGAAACTCCCACATAGAGGACTCAGCACTGCTACGGGGTACCATCAACATCTGAGCACCACAGAGAGCGGATACACAGGGGCAAATGAGAAGACTCCCATGCCACGGACCCAGCGGGCAAAAGAGAGAGGCAACCCCCACGCCGCAAACCAGACCCTGAGCTCAGCCGACCAGACCAGACCAAGCAACCGGCGGATGGCAGCAAACAGCGGCTGCAGAGCGCAGGAGGCTTAGATTACACAGCCCTTTACCCCCACACAGTGGCGGGGGGTGGAAATTGCAACCAGATATTTTCAGGATGAGAAAAAACAAACCCAATACAAGAACCACAATGCAAAGGCACATGAAATCACCAGACCAGAAGGAAAATGACATGCACCCAGAAACGAACCCAACGAACCCTGAAGACACAGAAAGCCATAACCTGGAAGACAGAGATTTCAAAATAGCTATCATAAAAACACTCAACAAAATACAAGACAACACAGACAAACAATTTAATGAGATTAGGAGTTTCTTCACAAAAGAGATTGAAATCATAAAGAAAAACCAATCAGTGCTGATAGAGATGAAGAACACAATGGAGGAGATAGAGGAGAACCTGGAATCTTTAAAGAACAGAGCTGACAATATGGAGGAAAGAATTAGCATTATGGAGGATAGGAATACAGATATGCTCCAGATGGAAGAAGAAAGAGAACTAGGACTAAAAAGAAATGAAGAAAGTCTCTGAGAAATATCTGACTCTATTAGGAAATGTAACATAAGAATTATAGGTATTCCTGAGGGAGAAGAGAGGGAAAGAGGAACAGAGAGCCTATTGAAGGAAATAATAGCTGAGAATTTCCCAAATCTGGGGAAGGAGCAGGAAATACCAGTAAGCGAAGCCAACAGGACACCTAAATACATGAACAGGCAAAGGCCCACTCCACAACACCTAGCAGTAAGGCTGGCCAAAGTCAATGACAAAGAAACAATATTAACAGCAGGTAGAGAAAAACAAAAAAAATAACGTACAAAGGAACTCCCATCAGGTTCTCAGCGGATTTTTCAACAGAATCTTTACAGGCTAGGAGAGACTGGAATGATTATTCAAAATACTGAAAGACAAAAACTTCCAGCCAAGAATACTCTATCCAGCAAAAATATCCTTCAAATATGATGGAGAAATAGTAACTCTCCCAGATAAACAAAAGCTAAGGGAGTTCATGGCCACGAGACCCCCCACTACAAGAAATACTCAAGACGGCCCTCAGGCCTGAAAAAAAGACGAGAAACGGAATACAAAGCTTGGAGCAAGGAGAAAAGTAGGTAGACAAACTCAGAAAAATAGTAGATGTTTACCGGAATAGGTTAGCAACCACTTAAATAGCAAAATCAAAGATCAAAGGAAGGAATTCACCAAAAATAAATTTAACCTCATCACTGTAAACACACAGCCACAACACAAGATAGACTAAGGTATAACAAGAACGACTTAGAGGGGGAAGAGGGAGGTGACTGAATTGACTTAGTATAAGGAAATAGGAGGCCATCAGAAAATGGACTATCTCATATACAAGATTTTTTACACAAACCTCAATGTAACCACTAAACAAATAATCAAAACAAAATGACATATGATAAACGAAGAGAAAACTACGAGAGTCATAAGACAGAACAACCAAACTGAATTGGCAGTCCAAAACAAATGGGACAAGAAACAAAGGAAATGCAAAAGAACCAGAAAATAAGTTACAAAACAGCAACATAAGCCCTCATATATCAATAATTACCCTAAATGTAAATGGATTGAACTCTCCAATCAAAAGATAGAGAGTGCCAGGATGGATTAAAAAGATGCAACAATATGCTGCCTCCAGGAAACACATCTCAGCTCTAAAGACAAGCACGGCCTCAGAGTGAAAGGATGGAAGACAACACTCCAAGCTAATGGCAAACAAAAGAAAGCAGGTGTTGCCATACTCATATCAGACAAAGTAGACTTCAAGATAAAACAGGTTAAGAGAGACAAAGAAGGGCAATATATAATGATAAAAGGGTCACTCCACCAAGAAGACATGTCACTGACAAATATATATGCACCCAAAATAGGAGCACCAATGTACATAAATGAACTATTAACAAACCTAAAAGGAGACATTAACAACAACACAATAATAGTAGGGGATCTTAATATCCCACTTATATCAATGGATAGATCATCCAGACAAAAAGTCAATAAATAAATAGTAGACTTAACTGGACAAGATGGACCTAGTAGACATATACAGAGCACTCCATCCAAAAACAACTGACTACACATTCTTCTCAAGCGCGCATGGAACATTCTCAAGGACAGACCACATGTTGGCAAACAAAGCAAACCTCAATAAATTTAAGAAGACAGAATTCATAATAAGCATCTTTTCAGACCATAATGCTATGAAACTGGAAGTGAACCACGAAAAAAAATCTGGGAAAGTGACAAAAATGTGGAGATTAAACAACATGCTACTGAACAACCAACGGAGCACTGATGAAATTCAAGGAGAAATCAAAACCTATCTGGAAACAAACGTAAATGAAAATATGCCATACCAAATCATATGGGATGCAGCAAAAGTGGTCCTGAGAGGGAAACTCATAGCAATAGAAGCCCACCTTAACAAACAAGTAAACACCCAAATAAGCAACCTTAAATTACACTTAACAGAACTAGAAAAAGAAGCATAAACAAGGCCCAAAGTCAGCATAAGGAGAGAAATAATAAAAATCAGAGCAGAAATAAATGAAACTGAGACCAAAGAAACAGTAGAAAGGATTAATGAAACAAAGAGTTGGTTCTTTGAGAAGTTAAAAAAAATTGACAAACCAGTAGCCAGACTGACTAAGAAAATAAGAGAAAAGGCTCAAGTAAATAAAATTAGAAATGAAAGGGAGAAATTACAACGGATACCACGGAAATACAGAGGATTTATAAGAGAATACTATGGGAAATTATATGCCAACAAATTGGACAATCTACAAGAAATGGATAAATTCTTAGACTCACACAACCTCCCAAAACTGAACCAAGAGAAATGAAGAATCTGAATAGACCAATCACAAGTAAAGAGATTGAAATAGTAATCAAAAACCTCCCAAAAAATAAAAGTCCAGGACCAGATGGCTTCTCCAGTGAATTTTACCAAACATTCAAAAAAGATTTAATACTCATCCTTCTCAAACTATTCCAAAATATAGAGGAAGATGGAATACTTCCTAAATCATTCTACGAGGCCAACATCACCCTGATACCAAAGCCAGACAAAGACAACACAAAGAAGTAAAATTACAGGCCAGTATTGCTGATGAACATAGATGCAAAAATCCTCAACAAAATATTGGGAAACCAAATACAGCAATACATTAAAAAGATCATACACCATGATCAACTGGGATTTATACCAGGGACACAGGGATGGTTCCACATCAGCAAATCAACCAACATGATACATCACATCAACAAAACAAAGAATAAAAACCATGTGGTCATCTCAATAGACGCAGAGAAGGCATTTGACAAGATACAATATCCATTTATGATAAATTCTCAACAAAATGGGTATAGGAGGAAAGTACCTCAACGTAATAAAGGCTATTTATGACAAACCCACAGCCAACATCGTACTCAACGGGGAAAGACTGAAAGCCATTCCTCTGAGAACAGGAACGAGGCAGGGCTGCCCACTCTCACCACTCCTGTTCAACATAGGACTGGAGGTTTGGGCCAGAGCAATTAGGCAAGAAAAAGGAATAAAACGAATCCAAATAGGTTACGAAGAAGCAAAACTCTCACTATTTGCAGATGACATGATTTTATATACAGGAAACCCTCAAGAATTCATTGGAAAACTATTAGAAATAATCAACAACTACAGCAAAGTCACAGGGTACAAAATCAATCTACAAAAATCAGTTGCATTTCTGTATGCTAATAATGAACTAACAGAAAGAGAGCTCAAAAAGATAATACCATTTACAATTGCATTAAAAATATTAAAATATCTAGGAATAAATCTTACCAAGGAGGTGAAAGACCTATACAAGGAGAACTACAAGACATTATTGAAAGAAATCAACGATGACATAAAGAAATGCAAAGATATCCCACGCATGTGGACTGGAAGAATAAACATAGTTAAAATGTCTATATTACCTAAAGCAATCTACAGAGTCAATGTAATACCAATCAGAATCCCAATGACATTCTTCATGGAAACAGAAAAAAGAATACTAAAATTCATATGGGGCAAGAAAAGACCCCGAATAGCTAAAGAAATCCTAAGAAAAAAGAACAAAGCAGGAGGCATCACAACCCCTGACTTCAAAACATACTACAAAGCAACAGGTAACCAAAACAGCATGGTACTAGTACAAAAACAGACACACATCAATGGAACAGAATTGAAAGATCAGAAATAAAACCACATATACGGACAGCTAATCTTTGATAAAGGAGCTAAGAACATACAATGGAGAAAGGAAAGTCTCTTCAATACTTGGTGTTGGGAAAACTGGACAGCCACATGCAAAAGAATGAAAGTGGACCATCTGCTATAGCCATTCACAAAAATTAACTCAAAATGGATCAAAGACCTGAAGGTGAGACCTGAAACTATAAAACTCATAGAAGAAAATACAGGCAACACACTATTTGACATTGGTCATAAAGGAATCTTTTCGGATGACGTGCCTACCCAGACTAGGGAAACTAAAGAAAAACAAGTGGGACTTTATCAGATTAAAGAGTTTCTACAAGACAAATGAAACCAGAATCAAGATGAACAGACAACCCACCAGCTGGGAGAGAATATTTGCAAAACATACATCTGACAAGGGGTTGATCTCCATAATATATAAAGAACTCACATAACTGAACAACAAAAAACAAACAACCCGATCAAAAAATGCACAGAGGAAATGAACAGACACTTCTTCAAAGAAGATATACAGATGGCCAACAGACACATGAAAAGATGTTCAACATCATTAATCATCAGGGAAATGCAAATCAAAACAACACTAAGATATCACCTCATGACCTTTAGAATGGCTATAATCACCAAGACAAAAAACTACAAATGTTGGAGAGGATGTGGAGAAACAGGAACCCTCATCCACAGCTGGTGGGAATGTGAACTGGTGCACAGCCTCTATGGAAAATGGTATGGAGATTCCTCAAAGAATTAAAAATAGAGATGCCCTATGATCCAACCATCCCACTACTGGGAATCTATCCAACAAACCTGAAATCAACAATCCAAAGAGGCTTATGCACCCCTATGTTCATTGCAGCATTATTCACTGTAGCCAAGAAGTGGAAGCAACCTAAGTGTCCCTCAACTGACGACTGGATCAAGAAGATGTGGTATATATATACACTGGAATAGTACCCAGCCATAAAAAAAGACAAAATCATCCCATTTGCAACAATATGGATGTGCCTGTGGGGTATTATGTTAAGTAAAGTAAGCCAGAAGGAGAAAGACAAACACTGTATGATCTCACTCTTATGTGGAATATAAAGCAAAACATGGACAGAGAAAACTGTACTGTGGTTACCAGGGGCAACGGGGGTGGGAGGTGGGCACAAGGGGTGAAGGGAGTCATATATATGGTGATGGACAAACAAAAATGTACAACCCAGAATTTCACAACTTTAAAAACTATTAAAACATCAGGAAAAAAAAATTGAGAAACATAAAAAAAATAGTAAATTTCGTTACGAATATTTTACCACAAAAATCCTAAACATATACAATTTACACAAGTATTTGATTCTACTGACATCAATATAAAATGTAAAATGAGGGCAGAATTTTAAACACTTTCTAAAGATAAATGCCACATAAATTACAAATTTAAAACTTTCGATTGTATATTATATTTCAACTATGGTACTTTGAAGTATTCTTAAAATATCAGACTAGCTTTAAAAAGAAAAAAGCTAGTCTTTCTATTAAAGAAATACGGTTAAAAAGAAATCTCTAACCCTAATCCTTACTCTATTATCTATTTTTAACAAGATTTCTACATTATTTTATCTGCGATATACTCTGTTCAAATTCACAGTTTAAATTAAAAGAGATATGTGAAGAACAAACTTAATTCAAATGAGTATTTGAGATATATATTTAGTGATCTCACTGCTAACGCTGTTTATTTTGTGAAGGAATTCACAAAGTTCTTATATTAACAACTGCTGTGGGATTCTATACTTCCTATCAAGGTATTTTAGTAACCATTCCCTGGTTTAAGGTTTTCTTTTCTTTACCTTCCATATATTTTGAGACATTTTTATAAATTTCCGATTCTCCTCCAGTTTTCTTTAGAGACTAATGATTGACACAGAAAGAATACTAATACTGCCTACAGAAGCAACTTTCGGATAAAATAAAATGAAAAAACTTTGTCATTAACCAAATGAACCTGAAAGCCACCCAGATAATTTTCTTCATATTATAATCATTCTGAAACTAAGTAGACTTAACTTACACTTTGTCATTCTAAACAGAAACACTTCAAAAACAAGGGATATCTTGTAAGATAGTTATTTTTATTTTCTACTAACAATATGTATCTTATCAACTATAACTTTGCTTAAATTGTTAAAAGTTTAATAGTTTGTAATTTGTAGCATTGATGAAATATAATTACATAAACTAAACAGATCATTATAAAAGTAATGTCCACTTAGCAGAATAATCTCCAGGAAATAAATACTTACTCTCAATGATTCCTGGAAGGAAGAAGCCTGGTACTGTGCATACTTAGCAATTGTAGTATGAGATCTATTACTTTCACAACGCCAGATTTTCTTTGTTCCCGTGGGATCCCAGTTTTCATCTGCTGGTTGCAACAACTGTGTCCTCACCTCCACTCTATGTTCATTGTTAGCTTCTACCAAAGTTTTGGTAGAGAAAAGTCCAAGATCTTCATAAATAAATAAGTTGTGTTAATAAATAAAATTGTGTTTGGTATAATCAACATTTCAAAAGTATGTTAAGAAAATTTTTATGGGGCTCCATCCATTTCCCTGAAGACTACTTCAAACCATGTGGTATGAGATTTGCAAAGCAGTCTGCTGAAACACTAGGTCTAACTCCATGACATGGTGTAACAACCAGCTGTAGTACTTACAAAAAGGGTCTAATTTTACCTACATTTTATACTCAAAAAGTCTATTATCTAACCTAAATCACTCATGTTGCATAATGATGCCAAATTAAAAACTAATGAAAACCCACCATATATTTGCCAATAATCAATACTGGCATCATATATCAAGGATGTGCTAAAGAGACAGAGACAAGAGAGAGAGGGGAGAACATTAAAACAAAAACTCAAAAAACTGGCCAAAAATCAGTGAGTTTCTGCCAGTATTCTAAAAGATTAAAGACAGTAAAAGAGACACACAAACTTTTTTTTGAACCTTACCTAATTTCAGAGCTCCAGCAAGGCCACGTATTACTGTAACAGGGTTTTTGGGATTTGTACAAAATTGGTGTAATGGAGGAAAGAAAGCATCACGCTTATTTTCCAACTGTAAAATTAAAATGTTTTGTTAGATCTCAGAAAAATGACTAAAATTATACTGCAATTATACTGCAAAATTCATATTCATTTTTAAATCAAGCAGGCATTTTAATACTGCATCTTAAACATTAATATTGTGTTGCTACATACTACAGTATTTTATCATTCGTCTTTTCAGAAAATTATCAGAAGATAACAGCTATATAAATTTCCCTTTTAAAGAAATCTACTTTAAATTTGATAAATTTTGAAATGATGTTGCCAACGTCCTATATCACAGTGAGATTCACAAAATATATAAATATTTTAGTAGTTCAAAAGTATTTCCCAAGTGTACTTCCATACTTCTTAAATGAAAGAGGTAGAAGTGACATTTAAAGTTTGATATCAAAGTGTTTTAAAAACTATTATTAAAATAAAAAATGACTCAGTAAGACCCACAAGAGATAAATCTTCATTTTGCATTTATTCTCTCAAAGTTTAGTTTGAAAGCTTTATTTTTATCTTTATCTCAGGAACTTCTTTTCACAATAAGGTATCAATAAATTTTAATTTGGTAAAGGACTAATGTAACATTTGTAAAAAAAGGGCCAAATCTCTAAAAATCCTCTCTTATTATATAATCATTCTAAATACTTAATCTTCAATTTTTAGCTTAGAATTTTTTCAAATGTGTCTGGGAGGGGCGGGTACACACAGCAGAAACTCTGGTAAAAAAATAGAAATTATTTTGATTCAACTCTTATCAACTTTCAATATCAAATACTTAAATCTCTGGAAAAAAACCAGCACTTAGCTTTAAATTGAAATTTAAAAATATCTACTTATATTTATTTTAACCTTTTTAGCAACAGGCACTCATTTTTATTTTCATATTCTCAACTGCTCTTTTAAAGACAAAATAATTTTTTTTTTTTTTTTGATGAAGATCAGCCCTGAGCTAACATCCACGCCAATCCTTCTCTTTTTGCTGAGGAAGACTGGCCCTGAGCTAACATCTATTGCCAATCTACCTCCTTTTTTACTCCCAAAGCCTCACAGATAGTTGTATGTCATAGTTGCACATCCTTCTAGTTGGGGTATGTGGGACGCGGCCTCAGCATGGCCGGCGAATCGGTGCGTTGGTGCGCGCCCAGGATCCGAACCCGGGCAGCAGTAGCAGAGCGCGAGCACCCAACCGCTAAGCCATGGGGCCGACCCCAAAATAATTCTTTTTTTAATCGAAGCATAAAATTGAATGAATTTCAAAGTCCATACAACTGGCAGGGGGCAGAATGTAGATTGAGAACCATGTTGTTAAAAAACTGACACAAAACAATTATCTTTTGCTACTCTCATATAATCCCAGTCCACATCTGAGAAGACATTTTAAATACAAATACTCTTTTCAAGAAATCTTTCTGAATATACTATGGTCAACAACCTTTTCTACAATGGGCCAGATAGCAAATATTTTTGGTTTTACGGATTACATGTTCTCTTTTGCAACTATATAACCCTGGCAATCAAAAGCAAAGCAATCAGGGACAACATGTAAATAAATGAGCATCTCTGTGTAACAATAAAAGTTTATTTATAAAAACAGGTAGTAGACCATATTTAGACTGAAAGATGTCATCTGTCATCCTCTGGGATACAAATATGGTTTTCTAAAATCTTCAAGTTGTGGGGAAAAATTTAATTTTCCCTAAAAGGTATCTGAATTGCTTTAAAAATATATTTTCAAAAGACAGACAAGTTTAAACACTTAATTTATTTCTAGTTAGTCAATGAGACTCACATAAATACTAGGTGTGGGTGGATTCAACTTATCCTTTGGCAAGGGAGGGTATGGTGAAGTTGGTGGTCTTGGAGGCGGACATTTATCCAACAAAATACGACTGTTAGACAAGCCATTTTTACCTAAATTCCTGTAAAATAATAATGAGAAGAAATATATCAGCTATACATTAATTTTGAAAATAGAAGATACAAAAATCTGAATAAAGTTTTAGGTATAGGGCATTTTGAAAAATAATACCATTCTAGGATATTTGTATCCATTTGGTAAAAAAACCAGAACCGTTAATTTCAGCAGATACTTTCATTTGTTATATGGTTTAACAAAACATACTATCTGAACAAAACATACTATCTGAACAAATGCTATAAGAAACAAAACATACTACATATCCATAAAACATAAATTACTGACAAAAATTTTCTTCTCATTATTTTCCAATTTATTTTCTCACCTGAAGAATATAATCTCCAATTTTCTCAATGTGTTTCACTCTTAGATTTTCTTCATTTAATAAGTTAAAACAATAACTTGAGCCCAAAAACATTTTAGATATAATAATTTTATAGTAAGATTTATTTCCTTTCCTATATTATATTTTATTTACAGAATACTTTTGTGACCACTTTCAAATCTATTCTCAAAACTGATTTTCTATGCAACTCCCTAATATTCAGCAAGACTCCATTTTACTAAATTTACAGATTACAATAATTTTTCAAATGATGTTTGTATAGCTGCTATGCATTCTCACACAGTGTACATAATTATTAGTTAATAGTATTCAGATTAATTTTTTCCTTCAATGAAAGGTATATTTGTGAAGTTATAACTTCTCAAAATGGAGGAAAATTACTCCCAACCTGACATTGTTTTTAGTATAAGTACATTAGAGGAATATTTCTAAATCTTTAAAATTTTAACATAGAAAGCTGTCAAGTATTTGAAATCATTCAACTTGTCTTATTCAATTATTAAAATCTAAAATTAATCAATATATTAAAATACATAAGGAAAGAGACCTTAAAAATATTAAAATTTACATCAGCAACTGCATTTACTTAAGAACCAATTATAATTATTTTAAGTAAATATTTTTATTTCAAATTATATAATACAAGTTAAAGCAAATTTACTATTCCTTGTGTAGTTTTATTTTTGCTAAAAAGAACAACTTGTAAGTCAGGCCTTTTTGGTAGGACTAACGAAAACTAAGGCTTGAAAGCCAGTATTTTTCCATTTTTGAGATACCATATTAAATAGCCTCTAGGGTGTATAACCTACTTTTTAAATACAACCAAAAGCTTCTTATAGAGTTTATAGTTATGAATTAGGTTTAACATTAGTGACTTCTCTATTTTTTAAACAAAAGAAAGTGCAAATATGTATTAAACTGAAATTTTAACTAACAATTAAGGTTAAATGCTAAACCAATATCTAGGTTTCAATATCTGTCCAAAATGCACAATGACCCATATATTTACAGTTAAATATGACACATTTTAAGCTTTCCAACTGACATACAGAATTGATCCTAATTTATAAGTCCACAAACTTTTGTTTGTAACAAGTAAAAAATAGCTGTCTGTGCTGATAAGGGAAAATTCAAGTAGCCTCACTAGGCCAATACAATTAGTCAATTATAATCTCCACGAAATAAAGAACTGGTTTCAATGCTGAATTATCTACCTCTCACTCTTTATATTTTACACAAAATATGATACAGTTTGCTTACATAAGCTTGTTTCCTAGAGAGAGATGTAACACAATATAATATAAGTAATATTTTAGGATATCATAAGATATGGGTCAAGTATTTAACTGTTCTTGAAAAGTTTAAGTCAACTTAATGCGGCACCAAAGTTTAAGCTAACATTCTCAATAGAAAAATGAGACTAGGTAATAGGAATTGACACCTAGTAAATAAGTTCTATAACAGAATAAAATACTGATATATGGAAAAGTCAAGCAATGTAAAGTGTAAATATCTATATTTCAAAAGAGAAGGAAAAGGATGAGGCACAAGCAAGGAAGCCAAAGTTAATTCAATTACCAATGCTGTAATGACATTTTATAATCTTAAAAGAAGCAAAGGTGCTAAGACTGCAACCAAGATAACCAAATAACAGCACTTTAAAAATAACCATCACTTAGGGCTGGCCTGGTGGCTCAGCAGTTAAGTGCGAGTGCTCGGCCTGGGTTTCCTGGGTTCAGATCCCTGGTGCACTGCTTGTTAAGGCGTGCTGTGGTGGCGTCCCACATAAAGTAGAGGAGATGCGCACAGATGTTAGCCCAGGGCCAGTTTTCCTCAGCAAAAAGAGGAGGATTGGCATCGGATGTTAGCTCAGGGCTGACCTTCCTCACAAAAAACAAACAAAAAAACTCCTTCACTTAAAAAATTTATGAGGGAAGTAGACATAAGAGAAAACTCAGAACAATAGTACAAAGAAATCATATCTAGCTGTTCCTTAACCTATTAGGGTCAAGTCAGAAGTTACAGAAATTTACCTAACATGTTTTTTGAGAAGGAAGGAACCATAAGTTTTCCCCTGTGAAAATATATAATATCAACCCTAATGCAAAAGGATAGGGCTGTGGACAATAAAAATAGATGATCTTCTAAACTGGCACCTATCCATAATTGTTCAAGAGACACTTCACTATAAAAATCCAACATGGGAAAGGACTGAAATAGAAAAAAAAAAAAAAGGAGAGTGGGAAAGATTAAGAGTTTATCTCATTCTCAAAGCCTCTTATCTAGCTTCTTATTGGAGAAATTCATTACTATATAAAAATTATTTTTTAAATAGCTTACTTAAATTTACTTTCAAACACCTCATTTAGTACAAATATGAAAGGTGCTCTACAGATAAACCTACACACAATTTACGTTTCCTCAAGGAGTTTCTTAACCACAGAGATTAACTTTGTTACAGTGATGTTTCTTTGCATTAATCTGAATTCAGGGTCTTGCCCAGAATACCCCACTATCTATCAACAGAACTGGTCCCATGTGACAGTTATAATTTCCCATGCTGGCTCTTTCTCTAAGCATCAGGATAATTTTACTCACAACTTTTTGAATCTGTTCTTTTATTCTGTTTCCACTGTCTTTCTTTCTTTTGCTATTCTTTGTTTTTCCCATTACGATTTGGGGGGGGGGGGTAGGTAGTAAATATACCTTCAATAGTAAATTGATAGCTACATTTACCAGAAAAACTATGCAGGTATCTATGGTATTTTAAAGATACTGCAACCTTCAAAAATAAAATTAAGCATTTGTGGTAAGGCAAAAGTCCTTTTAGCAGTTTTTAAGCCAAAAATAAATCTCGAAGAATGTATTTTACCCTGAAGTGAATGTTTTACCTACCTTTCAAAAATAACATGGGAAGATTAAAATCTTTAATTCACTATGAAATATCAAAGATACAAATTTCACTTAATTATAATTTTACATAAAAGTCATTCTTTCCATTACTCACTCTACCCCAGATGTACAAGCACCAACTATATAAAATTTAAAAATTTCAATATTTGCTTCTTAGAAGTTTATCAGTAATACATCATCAGTAATACAGATTTAATGGCTGACTCACAATAACTTCTAATAAGATAATCTAAGTGCGTCAAAGCCTAAACAAGTTTTAGATACATCAATAGAGAAGTAAAACATAAAAACTTCCAGTTTCAGGCAGAGGTTTACATAAGCCATTTAGCAAGAATTGTTTTCACTTTTGAAGTGCAAAACCAAAATAGTCAAGGTAGAAGAATTGTTTTCACCTTGGAAACTCAAAACCTTATTATTAAGTAAAATGGTTAAGGTAGATCAAAAATAGTCTTTAGATTGCCTACTTAAACAGTATTTTTTTCTATTTTACTTCATTTCAATCTCAAATTAGAAAGATCTTTTAAAATCCAATATATTGTTGTTCAAATTTCAAACATTATATACTAGAAAATATTACAGAGGCATTTCACCTGTTTACCCCTAGCATTAACAAACCTTCATTTAAGTTTTAGTCTGTTACATAGGACATTTGTAATAATTCATTATTTAATTTCAGATTAGATTTTGCTGTGTTTTTATAAACAGAATAAAAACACTAAGAACTGTACGTCAGAGTGATGCCAGCAACATGGTGGAGTGAGCTGTTCCCTGTGTTTCTCCCCCTTCGAATTACAACTGAAAGGACATTCATCCATCAGCGGAGACCCACACAGCACACCCAGAGGCCTGAGAGACCCGAGCAGCTGTATATCTGAAGGTGGATGGACTACCCACCCCCGCCAGGAAGTGGTAGAGATATGTGAGCACCCTCTGGAACCCAGGCAGCCCAGTGCACATGTGTGACTATTTCCCCGGCTGGAGAGACCATAGCACCACTGTGGCCCTGAGGGTGGGACCATACCTCAGCTCAACTGTGGAAACATGTGACAGCAGCCCTGAGACCTCCGTGTGATCAATTCCCCGTGTAGAGGGGGAGCCCTCAGGGCCACACAGCCCACAGAGCGTGGCACAGGCTTGGACCCAGTGGGGAAGCCCTGCCCGCCAAACACAAAGGCAGGTGCCACCCAGAAGCAGAGGGCAGCTGAGCTGCCGCTCCAGCGAACAGGCTCCTGGCTGCCGTGAACACCCTTAGTACTGCTGTAGCCCTGAAGGAGGAAGCGAGCCTTGGCGGGACTGTGAGAGTGGGTGGCAGTGGCCCTGAGCCCAGTGTGATCACTCTTTCCTCCAGTGGGAGAAACAACAGCGGGGACCCAGGGAGTGGCTTTGACTCCCGCCCAGAGGGGAAGTCCCGCCCACCAAGCATAGCGGTTGGTGCAACCTAGGAGCAGAAGGTGACTGAGATCCCAGGTTGGGCAAACAGATTCGTGGCTGCCATAAACACCGATAGTACTGCTTCCGCCCAAAGGGGGAAGCGTATCTTGGTGGGACTGTGGGAGCTGGGGCAGTAGCCCTGAGCCCCCTTGTGAGCACAATCATGTCTGGTGGGAGAATCCACAATCCCACCCGGTCCCAGAAGTGGCTTTGGCTTGGTCTGGGAGGGGAGCTCCCATGCACCAAGCACAACAGCTGGTGCGACCTAGGAGTAGAGGGCAGTTGAGATCCCAGTGCCAGCAAACAAGCAGCTGCAGTGAACACACATAGCACCGCTGAGGCCCAGAAGCAGGGAGCACAAGCCCTGGGGTCTGTGGGAGAAGGCGGCAGTAGCCCTGACTCACCACATGACTACTTTCCCATTCAGTGGGAGATCCTACAGGGCCACTGTGATCCCAAGGAGTGACCCAGGCTTGGACAGGCACAGCTGACAGGCAATGTGGCAATGGGCTCAGATTACACAGCTCCGGCCTCCTAACCCAATCACAGCAGGTGGAACCTGCACCCAGAAACTAACACTATGCATGGGCAAAAATCCACTTCAGTCCACTCCAGGGGCCGCCCGGTGGCGCAAGCAGATAAGTGCACAAGCTCCGCTGCGGCGGCCTGGGGTTCGCTGGTTCAGATCCCAGGCGCGGACCGATGCACTGCTTGGCAAGCCATGCTGTCGCGGCGTCCCACATAAAGTGGAGGAAGATGGGCACGGATGTTAGCCCAGGGCCAGTCTTCCTCAGCAAAAAAAAAAAAAAAAAGAGGAGGATGACAGATGTTAGCACAGGGCTGATGTCCTCACAAAAAAAAAAAAAAAAAAGAGAGAGAGACAAAGTGGCTGGATGGATTAAAAAACAAGACCCAACAATGTGCAGCCTCCAGGACACACTTCTAAGCTGTCAAGAAAAACACAAGCTTTAACATAGTTATATATAACTAAATATATAGTTATATATAACTAAATAACTATATATAACTAAAAACATAGTTATATCAGACAAAATAGATTTCAAGATAAAAAAGGGAAAGAGAGACAAAGAGGGGCAATATATAATGATAAAAGGGACACTCCACCAAGAAGACCTAACACTATAAATATATATGCACCCAACAAAGGATCACCAAAGTACATAAAGCAGCTATTAATAAACCTAAAAGGAGATATCAATAACAACACAATAATAGTAGGGCACATTAACACTCCACTGACATCAATGGATAGATCATCTAGACAGAAAGTCAATAAGGAAATAGGGGACTTAAATGAAAAACTAGACCAGCTGGACTTAATATATATAGAGAGAGCACTCCATCCAAAAAGAACAGATTACACATTCTTCTCAAGCACACATGCAACATTCCCAAGGATAGACCATATGTTGGGAAACAAGGAAGACATCTATAAATTTAAGAAGATTGAAATCATAACAGACATCTTTTTTGACCATAATGCTACGAAACTAGAAATCAACTACAGGAAAAAAGCTGGGAAAGTGACAAAGATGTGGAGACTAAACAACATGCTACTGAACAACCAATGGATCACTGAAGAAATTAAAGGAGAAATCAAAGAGTATCTGGTGACAAATGAAAATGAAAATATACCATAACAACTCACGTGGGATGCAGCAAAAGTGGTCCTGAGACGGAAATTCATAGCAATACAGGCCCACCTTAACAAACAAGAAAAACCCCAAATAAGGAATCCTAAACAACACCTAACAGAATTAGAAAAAGAATGAACAAAGCCCCAAGTCAGCAGAAAGAAGGAAACAATAAAAATTAGAACAGAAATAAATGAAATTGAAACGAAAAATACAGTAGAAAGGATCAATGAAACAAAAAGTTGTTTGAAAGATAAAATTGACAAACCCTTAGCCAGACTCACCAAGGAAAAAAAGAGAGAAGCCTCAAACAAATAAAATTAGAAATGAAAGAGGAGAAATCACAACAGATACAACAGAAATACAAAGGATTATAAGAGAATACTATGAAAAACTATATGGCAACAAATTGGACAATCTAGAAGAAATGGATAAATTTTTAGACTCATACAACCTCCCAAAACTGAATTAGGAAGAAATAGAAAACCTGAATAGACCAATCACAAGTAAAGGGATTGAAACAGTAATCAAAAACCTCTCAAAATATAAAAGTCCAGGACCAGACGGCTTCTCTGGAGAATTTACCAAACATTCAAGGAAGATTTAATACCCATACTTCTCAAACTATTCCAAAAAATAGAAGACGATGGAACACTTCCTAACATACTCTACGAGGCCAACATCACTCTCATACCAAAGCCAGACCAGGAAAGTAGAAATAAGGAAAATTACAGGCCAATATCGTTGATAAACATAGATGCAAAAATTCTCAACAAAATACTGGCAAACCAAATACAGCAATACATAAGAAAGATCACACACCACGATCAAGTGGGATTTATATCAGGAACACAGGGATGGATCAACATCCGCAAATCAATCAATGGGATACACCATATTAACAAAATGAGGAATAAAAATCACATGATCATCTCAATACATGCAGAGAAAGCATCTGACAAGATCCAACATCCATTTATGATAAAACCTGTCAACAAAATGGGTACAGCAAGAAAGTACCTCAATATGATAAAGCCCATATATAACAAACCCACAGCCAACATTATACTCAATGGGCAAAAACTAAAAGCCATCAGTCTGAGAACAGGAATAACACAAGGGTGCTCACTCTTGCCACTCTTATTCAAGTGGAAGTTCCGGCCAGAGCAATTAGGCAAGAAAAAGGAATAAAAGGAATCCAAATAGGCAATGAAGAAGTGAAACGCTCACTGTTTGCAGACGACATGATTTTATACATAGAAAACCCTAAAGAATCCAACAAAAACCTATTAGAAATAATCAACAACTACAGCAAAGTTTCAGGGTACAAAATCAGCTTACAAAAATCAGTTACATTTCTATACTCTTAACGACGAACTAACAGAAAGAGAACTCAAGAATTCTATCCCATTTACATTCACAACAAAAAAGAATAAAATATATAGGAATGAATTTAATCAAGGAGGTGAAAAACCTATACCATGAAAACTATAACTATTGAAAGAAATGAATGATGACATCAAGAAATGGAAAAATATCCCATGTACATGGATGGGAAGAATAAACATAGTTAAAATGTCCATAATACCCAAAGCAATTTACAATTAGAATTTCAATGACATTCTTCATGGAAATGGAATGAAGAATCCTAAAATTCACATGGGGCAACAAAAGACCCTGAATAGCTAAAACAATCCAGAGAGAAAAGAACAAAGCTGGAGGCATCATAATCCCTGACTTCAAAACATAGTACACAGCAACAGTCATCAAAACAGCGTGGTAGCAGTACGAAAACAGACACACAGGTCAACGGAAGAGAATCGAAATCCCAGAAATAAAACCTCACATCTACAGGCAGCTAATCTTCGACAAAAGAGCAAACAACATATGATGGAGAAAGGAAAGTCTCTTCAATAAATGGTCCTGGGAAAACTGGCCAGCCACTTGCAAAAGAACGAAACTAGACCACCTGCTTTCACCATACACAAAAATTAACTCAAAATGGATCAAAGACCCGAAAGTAAGACTTGAAACTATAAAACTCCTAGAAGAAAAGGTACGCAGTACGCTATTCGTCACTGGTTATAAAGGGATATTCTGGAATTCCATGTCTACTTGGACAAGCAAAACAAAAGAAAAATAAACATGTGGGACTTCATCAGACTAACGGGCTTCTGCAAGGCAAACGAAATCAGGATCACCATGAAAAGACAACCCACTAGCTGGGAGAAAATATTTGCAAACCATATATCTGACAAGGGGTTAATCTCCGTAATATATAAAGAATTCACATATTTGAACAACAGAAAAACAAATAACCCGATCAAATACAGGGCAGAGGATATGAACAGACATTTCTCCAAGGAAGATATACAGATGGCCAACAGGTATATGAAAAGATGTTCAACATCACTAATCATCAGGGAAATGCAAATCAAAACTACACTAAGATATCACCTTACACTCATAAGAATGGGTATAATCACCAAGACAAAAAATAACAAATATTGGAGAGGATGTGGAGAAAGGGGAAACCTAATTCACTGCTGGTAGGAACGCAAACTGGTGCAGCCTCTATGGAAAACAGTATGGAGATTCCTCAAAAAATTAAAAATAGAAATACCTTATGATCCAGCTCTCCCACTTCTCGGTTTTTATCCAAAGAACTTGAAATCAACAATCCAAAGAGGCTTACGCACCCCTATGTTCATTGCAGCATTATTCATTATAGCCAAGACATAGAGGTAACCCAAGTGTCCATCAACGGATGACTGGATAAAGAAGATGTGGTATATATGCACAATGGAATACTACTCAGCCATAAAAAAAGACAAAATCGTCCCATTTGCAACATGGATGGACCTGGAGGATATTATGTTAAGTGAAATAAGCCAGACAGAGAAAGACAAACACTGTATGACCTCTCTCATATATAATATATAAATATTACATATTTGGAATTATTATATATGGAATATAAACACATGGACAGAGAGAACAGTTTGGTGGTTACTAGGGGAAAGGGGTTGTGGGGTGGGCACAAGGGGTGAAGGGGCGCATTTATGTGGTGACTGACAAATATTAATGTTCAAGAGGAACCTCACAATGTTATAAACTATTATGACACCAATTAAAAAAAAAAACTATGTCAGATTTCTTTCTGAGGTGATCAAACTGCTACAAAACTGATTGTGGTGATGGCTGCTCAAATCTGGGATTATATTAAAAATCACTGAGTTGTACATAAATATGAGCAAATTGTAAGGTATGTGGATCATGTCTCAAAAAAGCTGTTCAAAAAAAAGTGGACTACCATCTGCAGGGGGCAAAAATCTCTATGGTGTCACAGTATCATTAAAGAAAGTGTTCCTTATTCTTTGATTCATCTATTTTGTGTGGGAAAATGAAACCCATTTGAGGAATACATACCTGATGCCCATTCTTCTAACCGTAGCAAAATATGGCTGCTCTCACAAGAGTGGCTGGTAGTCTGTTAAATCTGTCAATTCTTTCTGCCTTTCCCCTTGTCCCTCCTACCCACTTTATAACCTCCTCCATAGTCAAACTAAATGTTACCAGAAAGAAAACAAACAGCAAGGTTTTCCAGGCTTTGGTGTTTTCTACCAAATATGATTTAACCCATTCTCTGATTTCCGACCCCAGAGAAAGGTCAATCACAGAGAAGTGGATAACTGTGACAAGCAAGACAGATCAGAACAGACAAAACACTAGAGATATGCCTCTCACATATGAAATATGAGATATTGGTATTGAAATATGAGATATGCCTCTCACATGCAGAAAAATGCTTTTCACATCTGATATACTGATAAGGTATTACCATAATATTCAAGTATAAACAAACTTCCTTACAAAACTGTTTTTTAGCTATGTGACTACATAAAACCAAAATATTACTTCAGTTTTCTAATTTGGACAGTAGCCAACCATTTTCACTTTGTGATAAATTTTCTGTACTAACCTGCAAGCCTTCAGAACTTCTGTGGAACTTGAGTATATGGACCCAGATATCGACGGTATGATCTGAGGACCTGGTTTGTGGGTAATTATAGGCAGGTCTGTTTTTTTAGAGCTCTGTGAGTTCTCTAGCCTTTCTCCATTAATTGTGTGGAACCTACTATGAGGACTGTTAAGGCTTGTATCACCATGTGTGGTTGTTTGCTCAACGGATTTCGGAGAAGGTGTTGCGATGGAAATGACTGAAGAGGGCGAAGAGGCAACAGAATTATTAGCCTTTGTATGAATAGCTGGGTGAATATTATTGACTTTATCAGAGGTTCCAGTACCCACACTGTCATTGGCTTTTCCAATCAACAAGGCAGAGATCTGAGGATTGTCTGAAATTACTAAATTTGGTGACACAGAATTTCCATGGTTAGGCTTACAAACAGATTGTGTTGTCAACTGGTGAACATGATTAGAAACTCCCTTGACACCAGCACAGCCATCAGGTGTGTCTCCAGAATGGCTGCTTGTTTCAGGCATCAAAGATCTATTTCCTGAAGGTGTGTCCTCTTTGGTAAAGTTAATGCCTTGTTGTCCACCTGAGGTAGCAATATGAGAGGAGAGGTGATTGAGAGCAACTCCCTGTGTTACTGAATTATTAGGCAGAGTTTGATGTCCAGTCTGTTTCTGAGTACTAGTACTAGCTTCCTGGAAATGCTGGGCAGACCCAGTGGGAAACTGAGGTTGTTCATCATTAGGTCCTGCCAAATGTGAACTCTGACCTTTGTGAAGCCCCTAAAAAAAAAGAAATAAAGAAATTTAAAAGATTTGTTTAAATCTAATATTATGTAAACTCAGAATGCATATACAGAACAATACCAAGGATTTAAGATGGTAAATAAAAGCAAAACAACCAAAAAGAAACAATTAAATGTCTAACATAATTTAACCCAAATCCTAAAAATTATTTTAAAAGTTCCCATAATTAACCAATTAAAGTGATTAGTATCTTTAGGGAAAATTATGTAACCAGTCCTGCTTAATTTGATTCCATTTATTAGTGTGCGAAAATATTTCTTCACATAAGGCTTTGAGGACTTTTTTCATCAATTCTGAGAAATTCATTTTTATCTTAAGAGAAATGTATCAGTAAATTAGATATGGGAAAACATACACGTGGTCATTACCAATTAAGGCCACGAACACAAACTCAACAAGCTGACTCACTGATCTACAACACATTATAAATTTAACATAGGTGTACTTATTAAACCTTAAGATTACCAGGGAACCTGTAATGTATATCTAGCAGCTATCCTCAAGGAGGCAACATTATTCAATCTCCGTTATTTTAAGGAATAACATTTGGATCTCCCACCTTCCCTCCTCACCTCCCACAACTAAGTACAGTGTCCTCACTAATGACTTGGGAACAGAGATAGCACTTTCTCCCAAATTCATATAATTAGGAAAATACACTGATACCTTTAAAGCATTTTGACGGGGCAGTTTATCATAATTCGTAAAAGTTCTAGACTCAAATGAAAATTTATTTCATGGAATGAAAATATACAATGAATTAAGGAATTTTTACCTGAAATTTGTCCTTGGTGTCAAAACTGCTCTAAGAGAAGATTCTCGATTTATTTTACTGATAAAGTAAGAAACTAATTTATCAGCAACACCAATTAAATTAATATCAGAATACTAAAAACAATAATTTAATAGTTTCCGAACTACTATAACAATAAAAGTGAAAACTAGTTAACTTCTCTGGAGTTAGAAATATTGTAATTCTACATTAACAGATTTTTAACTTAGAACTCCATATTAATTGGAACCTCAGAACCCCAGAAAAGTTTTAGAATTGATGTTTTCTGAGTTGGTAACTATTCAGTAACAAGGCTAAAAACCTTTTTGCTTTAATGTGAAATGGAATTTGTCAATAACAACCTGTAAAGTAATAAAAATTGAACTCACAAGTTATATATACATTAATGTCACTTTTAATCATATAATTAAAATCCTCTATCATGCCTCTGACAACAAGATTAACATTTAAAACCCCCTAAACTAACAATATAGTGTTTTTAATCAGGAACATTATCTATATTTTATCTACTTAATATTGGAAACATTAAAAATGACACACATTAAGAGTGCAAAGGGATACAATTTAATTTTAAATAATTAAGTAAAATAACAACCAAACTGAGATAAAGTTCTTGTCAAATAAAAAACTATTTTTATAAAGTAAAAATAGTGAATATTGTAATATAACCAATACTGAAAATATCTTTCAAAAAGGGTGTGGGTAGGCAAATCAAAAATTCATTCATCATCAAAAGTGACCCAGAAACAATTAGAAAAGAAGCATTCAAGTGAAAAGTAACAACTCTGTTCTACAGATCAAAGTATTCTGAGTTTATAAATTCTTTTAAAGAGAACACCTGATGCAGTGAAAGCAAAGGGAGACTTGATAACAGACTACAACTTTCAATGTATTCCTCAACCCACATTCAGTAGGCAACCCACACACAAGCCTAATGGACTATAACTACAATGTTGGCCCTAATAATTAGCTGATCACTAACCCATTATGTACAAAGGAAAAAACCCTAGTAAACCAGACTAAAAATTAAAACTAAGAATAAAAACAAAAGACAGTGGCTACACACTTCAGGGAAGATCCCTCAACAATCAAGTTACCAAAGGTGAAAAACATAAAGTTGAGAGGAAAAAAAACAGAAAAGAAAACAGAACAGCTACAACACACACTTAAAAAGACCAGTATGCAATAAAAAAATTGCTGAACATAAAGGAACAACCCCCTCAAAACTGTGTTTGAAGAAACCAAGGCAGGGGCCAGCCCCGTGGCTTAGCGGTTAAGTGCGCACGCTCCACTGCTGGCGGCCCGGGTTTGGATCCCGGGCGCGCACCAACGCGCCGCCTCTCCTGCCATGCTGAGGCCGCGTCACACATACAGCAACTAGAAGGATGTGCAGCTATGACATACAACTATCTACTGGGGCTTTGGGGGGAAAATAAATAAATAAATAAAATTATAAAAAAAAAAAAAAAAGAAACCAAGGCAGAACACTTTCCATAATGATGAAAAACTTTTAAGTTACAAATCCAAGATGTTCAGAAAACCCTCAATAGAATAAACGCAAAAAGAATTTCCCCACCTGACATATCATAATAAAAAGTCCTAAAATGTACAAAGAGAAAATCCAAAAGCAGCAAAGAAAACGACTCATCACATTAAAATGAAAAGTGATACGATAAACATGAGACTTTCCACAAACACTGGAATCCAGGTATCAGTGGAATGACAAGTCAAAGACTCATAAGAAAACAAATGCTGAGGCTGGCCCTGTGGCATGGCAGTTAAATTTTCGTGCTCTGCTGAAGCGGCCTGGGCTTCGTGGGTTGGATCCCGGGCATAGACCAACTCACCGCTTGTCAAGCCATGCTGTGGTCGTGTCCCATACAAAGTAGAGGAAGATGGGCACATATGTTAGTCCAGGGCCAATCTTCCCCAGAAGAAAAAAAGAGGAGGATTGGCAAAGGATGTTAGCTCAGGCTTAATCTTCTCGCACAGAAAAAAAGAAACTAAATGCCAAAATAAGAACTGTGTGTAAAGCGAGAAACAAAGGAGAAATACATACGTCTCTAAAAAAGCACCAGCTAGCACAGGGATACAATTACAACAACAAAATACTAACAGATATAATTTAGCTGAAAGAAAACAACATCAGATAGTCACTTAGAAGAAAGGAATGGCACTAGAAATTTAAATATGTTGATAAATGTAAAAGCTTGTGTATATACACATATTTTATTTCTTGTCTTTAAAACATGAGTATTTACAGCAATCATCAGTGTATTATTGGGTTTACATATATATAAAGTAATACATATGGCAACAATACAACAAAGAAAGGAGACAAAATGGATGAAAGTTGCTTTTCTATATTTAAAGAAGAATTCAAAGTTAGACCAAAAAATATTTGCTAAACACAAAAAAAGCAGTAAATATGGAAGAACTTAAAACAGATATAATATAGCTAGAAAACAAAAAGCAAAGGAGCAAATGGATTTTAGACCACTTTAATGATTACATTAAATATGAAGGGACTAAATATTCTCCAAAACAGGCAAAGACTGAAGAGTATCAGACTCTTAAAAACACCAAGATGCAGGCGCAGCGCCACCACAGCCATGATTTCCAGGGCCAGTCTGGAGCAAATCAAGGTCTCACTGCAGAGAGCTTCAAAGGTACTGCATGCAGGATGCCTGCAAGGATGCCCTGCTGGCTGATGGTCAAGCCAGAAGAAACCTCTGAGCAGAGCCCAGATCCTATGCTTTACTCTGAACTCTGTAGGGAAGAAGTTCACTGAGGAATGCTTTCAAGTGCAGACTGATGAATAACTGCCTCCAAATCTCAAGAAAATACTTTTCTCTAGCTAAACAACTTTGAGATATTTCAGCCCTTTCCTGTGGCCTGGTCCCATAGACAAAATTCTACAAAACCTGATGGGTTTCTACTCAAATAAGGAAATTGGGTGAAGCAGTCATTTTAAATAACAACGGCCTGGTTCCTTTGATGAAGTGCTTTATACTTAAGACAAACTAAAATGTTACCACCAAATATACCAAAACACATCTCTTTAATAAGTGAATTACTGGTGTTTCTATACCTGGAATATTATATATGCTTTATTTACTGGATGTTTACATTTTGGGAAGGAAAACATTTTTGTTTGTTAAAAAATTGGATATTTGGGAGCCGGCCCAGTAGCATAGTGATTAAGTTCTCAGGCTCCGCTTTGGCGGCCTGGGGTTCACAGGTTCGGATCCCTGGCGTAGACTGACGCACAGCTTATCAAGCCATACTGTGGTGGCATCCCACATACAAAATAGAGGAAGACGGGCATAGATGTTAGCTCAGAGCCAGTCTTCCTCACACATACAAAAAAATTGAATATTTGTAATTTGTTGTTCCTAACATTTTTATACATAACAGTTCTTTTCTCACAAATTTACAATTTCTAAATGAAGACAAATAAATATAAAACTGGGGGAAGAATAGGATTTACTAATCGAATGATGTCTTGATTTTCCTAAATGAGAAGACTGTTTTACTTTTAACACTAAACATGGGAGCTGTTTCTCAGTGAACTTGTTTAGGAAGATTAATGTTGGGTTGTGTATTATATTACGTGTGTGTGAATGAAGGAGATTTGGTCTTTGTCTTAAGTGCCTCTACTTTATGGTTGTGTTATACTTTAAGAAAAAAATTACAGTCTTTCATGTCTTTAAAAAAATGTTTAGAATGTGACCTATGGAACACTGAAAATGATTAAAAACAAAGTAATGTGAAAATATTACAACCTTAAATGCATTTTTAATGTCACAGGTGTTTGAAGATGTGTCTTTGATTTAATTTGAGACACTTTTACAAAGGATACTTCGTAATAATCTTTCAAGAGCTTGGAAATAAAATTTCTGCTTAATTCATCAAAAAAATAAATAAAAACACCAAGATTCAACTATATGCTGTGTGCAAGCGACACTTACCTTCAAAGAGATGAAAACGTGGAAAGAAAAAGAGTAACAAATGATACACCATGCAAGCAGTAACCAAAGAGAGCTGGGATGGTGATATTAGGATCAAACGACCATTATAGAAAAAAAACTTAACAGGAAAGAAAGAAGGAAATTTCTCAATAGAAAAAGAGTTACTACATTGGGTATATTTTCTTAAAAACTGCAAATACATATACACCACATAAGAGAGCCTGAAGTACGTGAAGTAAAACTTGACAGATGTGAAAGACAAATATAAAATTCAACAATAATAGCTGGAGATTTCAACAGTGCATTGTCAATGACAGAGAGAAAAAACAGTCAAAAAATAAGCAAGGATATAAAAAATTAACCAACACTATAAACCAAGTTACCTGTCATGTAATACCTGTCTACTCAATATCAAGAGAATACATATTCTTTTCAAGTTTACATGGAGTATTGTCATGACAGATCACAGAGGAGGAGAAAAAAAGAAGTCTCAATAAAATTACAAAAATTTAAATCACACAAACCTGCTCCCTGAACATAATGAAATTATATCAGATATCAAAAGTATTAAAACCTGAGAAATACCCAAATTTTGAAAGTTAACAGAATTCTAAATACTCCCTGGGTTAAATTAGAAAATGACAATAGAAATTAGGAAATACCGGGGCCGGCCTGGTGGCACAAGCGGTTAAGTGTGCGCGGTCTGCTGCAGCAGCCCAGAGTTCACTGGTTCGGATCCCGGGCGCGCGCGCTGACGCATCGCTTGTTAGGCCATGCTGTGGCGGCATCCCGTATAAAGTGGAGGAAGATGGGCATAGATGTTAGCCCAGAGCCACTGTTCCTCAGCAAAAAGAGGAGGATTGGCAGATTTAAGCTGAGGGCTGATCTTCCTCACAAAAAAAAGAAATTAGGAAATACCTTAAACTGGATGAAAATGAAAACACAATATATCAAAATTTATGTTTAAAACAATACTTAGGTTATTTATAACTTTAAATACATTGTCAAAGAAGAAAGGTCTAACATCACTAAACTAAGCTACCACATTATGAAGCTAAGAAGATACCAAACTGAAAATAAGTACAAGGAAAGCAATAATACAGATCAGAAAAAAAATGAATGAAGTAGAAAAAAAGAAAACCAAGGGAAAAAAATTCAGTACCAAAAAAAACCCAACTTGGTTTTTGAAAAGATTAACCAAACATAAATTTTTAACACTAAGTAAATCAAAATAAAAAGTAAACTTTACCAAATGAAAAAGAAGGAGTTGACATCACCACAGATCCTATAAAAATACTTCTAGCAGAAATTATACTAATTCTACAAAACCGTCTTTAGGAAATATAGGAGGACAGAACATTAACCAACTCATTTTAGGTGGCCAGTATTACTCTAATACCAAAAACCAGAAAAAGACACCACTGCAGACCAATCTCTCTCTTGACGCATAGGCAAACATTCTTGACAAAATATTAGCACATAAATCAGCAATACATAAGAAGGATTATGCATCATGACCAACGAAAGTTTACCCTAGATTTACAAATAGCTTTAACAACAGAAAAATAATCAATATAGTCAATGAAATGTACTCATTACACTGAGTAAAATCAACATAATACTGCGCTATTAGAATAGAGACAAACACTATCTAAACATCTCAGTGAAGATAGAAAAGGGATTTGATGAAACCCAACATCAACTCTCAGATAAGTAAGAATAGAAAGAAACCTCTTCAACCTGATAAACGGCACTTATCAAACCTACAGGTAATATATTTAATACCGAGATGCAAAAAGCTTTTCCCAAATATTAGGACCAAATCAAGGATATCTGCTCTTAGCACCTCTATTCAACAATTTACTAGAGGTTCTTCTAAGCTAGATATTAAGACAGAAAATTAAGGAGATGTTTGGAAAAAAGTAAAAATGTCTCTATTCATGCAACCCACCGTCTTGCACTAAAAAAATAATCAAAGAAAATATATAAAAATATTACAAAATAAATGAGTTGAGTAAGGTCTCAAGTTATACCATTAATCTACAAAAATCAATTATATTTATATATTCTGACAAGAAATGATCTAAAAATAAATTAAGAACATAAGTCTATTTATATAGTCTATTCAAAACCATATAAAAAGATGTAAGAGAAATTAAAAAAGAACTAAGTAAACGGAGAGATATTATGTTCATGGTTTGGAAAAACTAATATTATAAATATGGCAATTAGCTCCCCAAATTGACTTATACATACAATAAAACCCCTATTAAATGCCAGTAGGCATTTTTTGTACAAACTGACATGCTGACACCAAAATTTATATGACAACACAAAGAACATAGTGTAATCAAATTAACTTTGAAAATAATTAAAATTTTAGAGATATTATTATTCAATTTCAAAACATACTATAAAGTTATAGTGATCAAGACTATATAGAATTATTAGAAAAACTATCAATTAGCAGAACAAAATAGTGTCTAAAAATACATTTACAACTTGGTAAATTAATTTTTGACAAAGCTAAATTAATTTTTGACAAAGCTGGTAAGGTGGAAAGGATAAAAGTTTTCCATAAATTGTGGTGAAATAACTGGATATCCATTTACAAAACAGATACCTTAAAAAAATATACAAAAAAATTAACCCAAAAGGACACACAGAACTAAAAGTGTGAAAGACAACTGTAAAATTTCTGTAAGAAAACATAGTAGAAAATCTTTCTAACTTTGGTTTTGGCAAAGATTTCTTATATGGGATACCAAAAAGACAATAAATTTTAAAAAAATTGACACAAGACCTTCATTAAAGTAAGTATTTCCATTTCAAAAGACACCATTAATAAAGCAAAATACACCTCAACTTCGAGGAAATACTGGCAAAATGTTGTCACAAATAAAGCTTGTTCCCAGAATATAGAAAGAACTGCATATCATGATAGGAAGAAAAAAAGTCTAAATATAAAAATGGCAAATAAGCACACAGAAATTATTATTACTAGAAAAATACAAATTAAATTTCAATATGAACCATTATATATCCATTGACATGGCTAGAATCAAAGACTATCAATATTAGGTATTGGCCAGTACATGAAGTAAGTGTAACCTCATACTTTCCTGGCAGAAATGTAAATAAGGGGCCGGCCCCGCGGCTTAGCGGTTAAGTGCGCGCACTCCACTACTGGCAGCCCGGGTTCGGATCCTGGGTGCGCACCGATGCACCACTTCTCCGGCCATGCTGAGGCTGCGTCCCACATACAGCAAACTAGAAAGATATGCAACTATGACATACACTACCTACTGGGGCTTTGGGGGAAAAAAAAAGGAGGAAGATTGGCAATAGATTTTAGCTCAGAGCCGGTCTTCCTCACACACACACACAAAAAAGGGAAATGTAAAATGAATTCAATCACTTTGGATAATAGTTTGGAAGATTCTTAAAAAGTTAAACATGTATCACATGACACAGTAACGCCATTCATAGATAGAGAAATGAAAATACACATCCACAGAAAGAGTTTTATATAAATGTTCACAGCAGCACTACTGATAACATTTATAATAACCAAAACTAGAAAAAAATCATGAAATATTCCTAAATTAATGGATTAAAAATAAGAAGATATATCCAAAGCAATAAATAAAGGCTAAAACAAAACAAAATGCACATATGATTTCATTCATTTTAATCCCTATAAAAGTAAACCTTGGGGCATACAAATAGAGGAAGATGGGCACAGATGCTAGCTCAGAGCAAATCTTCCTCAGCAAAAAAAAAAAAAAAAAGGAAACCTTAAAGACAAAAAGCAAATTAGTGGCTCCCCAGGACAGAGACAGAAGTGGGGACTGATTGCAACGGTTACAAAGAAACTTTCTTGGGTTATGGAAGTAAACAGAGACAGGGTTGTGGCCACAGACACACAACAAAATACATTTACGACACATTATACTATATGCTTTGAACGGGTTAATTTAATTGTACATAAACAATATACCAATAAACTATTAGGGAAAAAACCAAACGACTGGATCACATCATTCATCAATTCAAAGCTTTCACATAGTTTTCTCACTCACTCAAAGTACAATCCAGTATTTTTATAAAGATGTGTTAAAAAGGGTCTGGCTATCCATCATTACACAAAACTCACAAAATTATTTATTGCTAGCTCATATTACTTAGCCATGCTGACCATCTTAAAAATGAAAACACAACATATTAAAATTTGTGAGATGCACCCAAAGCAGTGCTTGTTGGGAAATATAGGACAATCAATGCACACAGAAAAAAAGAAGGATCTGAAATCAATCATCTAAGTTTCTGCTAGAGGAAACTGGGGAAAAAAAAAAAAAAGAGCAAATTAAATCCAATGTAAGCAGAAGAAAAATTAAGAATTTAAACAGAAATGAATGAAATTGAAAACAGAAAGTAAACAGAGAAAAATGAATGAAACCAAAAGCTGGTCTTTGAAAAGATCAGTAAAATGAGTAAGGCCAGACAAATCGAAGGAAAAAAAACTCCAGAGGACAGAAATTACTAGTAACAGAAATAAAAGACGAAACATTACCAGAAATCCCATGGTCATTAAAGGGTAATAAAGAATATTCTGAACAACTCCATGCTCACAAAGTAGTTAACCCAGATGAAAGGGACCAATTCCTTAAAAGACACAATCTACCAAAAATGACACCGGGAGAAAGAGATAAAAATCTGAATAAGCCTATAATTATTAAAGAAACTGATAAATAATTAAAACCTTTCCATAACAGAAAGCACCACTGCGCCTAGATGAATTCACCGGTGAGTTTCACCAAATATTTAAGGAAGAAATTACCAGTGCTCTACAACCTGTTCTGGAAAATAGAAAAAGAGGGAATATTTCATAACTATACTATAAGGCCAAGATAATGACTACTCTAATACCAAAACCCAACATTACAAGACATTACCCAAGACATATAAAAAAAGAAAACTACAGACCAATGTATCTCATGAAAATAGATGCAAAAGTTCTCAACAAAATATCAGCAAATCAAATCCAACTATATCCAAAAAGAATTAGACACCATGGCCAAGTAGGATTTATCCTAGGTATGCACAGCTGGTTCAACATCAGAAAATCAATCATTGTAATCCATGACATCAACAGACTAAAATAAAAAGAAAAATCCTAACAACAGATGCAGAAAAAACGTGACAAAATCAAACACACATGCATGATAAAATTACTCGGTGAACTAAAAATACGGAGGAATTTCTTCCACTTATTAAGAAGATCTACAAAAACACCACGGTTAACATATGTGAGAGTGAGAAACTCAAAGCATACCCCAATAAGATCAGGAACCAGGAAAAGACGTTCCCTCTCACCACTCTTTTTCAGCATTGTACTGAAAGTCTAGCTAATGCTATAAAACAAGAAAAGGATATAAAAAGGATACAGATTAAAAAGGAACAAATTAAACCCTTTGTTTGAAGGTGACATAATTACCCATGTAGAAAAAAGAATCAACAACAACTTCCTGAACTTAAATAAGCAACAACATAGGAAGGTTGAAGGACACATGGTTAATACAAAAAAGTCAATCACTTTCCTACACTAGCAAAGAACAAGTGAAATTTCAAATTAAAATCATAATACCATTTACATTAGCACTCCCCTGAAAATGAAATACTTAGGGATAAATCTAAAAAAATATGTGCACGATCTAAACAAAAAAAAGTACAGGACTCTGACGAAAGAAATCAAGGAACTAAATAATTGGACACATATTCCAGATATCCATCAATAGGAAGACTCAACACTGTTAAGACATCAGTTCTTACAAAACTGATCTACGGATTCAATGCGTCCAAATAAAAATCCTAATATTATTTTTATGGATCTTGACAAAGTGATTCTCAAGTTTATACAGCTCTCCATATAAAGACCCAAAACAGCCAACACAATATTGAAGGAGAACAAGAAAGTTAGAGAACCCACACTACTTGATTTCAAGACTTAGTATAAAGCTGTTATTAATCAAGGCAGTATGGCAGTGGCAAAAGAAATAGATAAATTGATCAATGGAACAAAATACACAGCCCAGGAATAGACCCACATAAAAATAGTCAACCGATTTTTCATAAAGCAGCTAAGACAATACAATGGAGGAAAGACAGTCTTTACAACAAATGATGCTGGAACAACTGGGAATCCACATTCAAAAAAACTAATCTTGACACAGATCTTACAACTTCACAAGGATGAACTCAAAGTGGATCACAGACCTAAATTTAAAATGCAAAAGTATGAAACTCCTACAAGTTAACATGGGGGAAATCTAGTACCTTGGGCATAGCGATACAACTTCAAAGGCACTATCATGAAAGAAAGAAGTGATAAGGTGGACTTCATTAAAATCAAAAACCGGTTCTGTGAAAGACATTGTCAGAGAATGAGAAGACAAGCGGAGACTGAAAGACAATATTTACAAAAGACTATCTGATTAAAGACTGTTATGCAAAATATAGAAAAAAACCCTCAAAACCCACCAATAAGAAAATGAACAAACTGATTAAAAAATGGGCAAACCAACATCTACCTCACCAAGGAATACATACAAATGGCAAATAAATATATGAAGAGATGCTCCAGAAATCACTAGAGAATTGTAAATAAAAACAATGAGATACTACTACATCCCTATTAGAATTACTAACACCCCAAAACACTGAGGCCATAAACTCCGTATGTTGAAATTTAGTCCTCAATGTGATGGTACCCAAGGTAGGGTCTTTGGAAGGTTAAGTTATGAGGGCAGAGCTCTCAAGAAAGGGATTATGCTCTTACAATAGAAACCACAGAGAGCTCCGTGCTCCTTCTTTTTTTTTTTTTTTTTTTTTTTTTGTGAGGAGATCAGCCCTGTGCTAACATCCGCCAATCCTCCTCTTTTTTTTTTTTTTTTTTTTGCTGAGGAAGATGGCCCTGGGCTAACATCCGTGCCCATCTTCCTCCACTTTATATGGGACGCCGCCACAGCATGGGTTGCCAAGCAGTGCGTCGGTGCGCGCCCGGGATCCGAACCAGCGAACCCCGGGCCGCCGCAGCGGAGCGCGCGCACTTAACTGCTTGCGCCACCGGGCCGGCCCTCCGTGCTCCTTCTGCCATGTGAGGATACGAGAAGACAGCCAACCAGCAATTGGGAAGATGACCCTCAACAGACACCCAATCTGCCAGCACCCTGATCTTGAACTTTCCAGCCTTCAGAACTGTGAGAAATAAACTTCTGTTGTTTATAAACTACCCAGTTGATGGTACTTTGTTTATATCTGTTCTGACTAAGACAACTGTCAGATGCTGGGAAAAGCTAGAGCAAAAGAAGCCTTACTTATTGTGAGTGGGAATGCAAAATGATACAGCCACTTTGGACGACAGTTTTTGAGCTTCTAAACTCAAACTTTTAAACATAAAACTGAACATACTCTTACCATATGATCCAGCAATCACGTTCCAAGGTTTTTACCTACATGAGTTGAAAACTTATGTGCACAGAAATCTGCACATTACAGCAGCTTTATTCATAATTGAAAAAACATGGAATTAACCAAGAAGTCCTTCACTAAATGAATGGATAATAAACTGTGCTAAATCCAAACAATTAAATATTATTCAGCGATTAAAAACAACAGCAGCTATCATGTCAAGGAAAGACACAGAGTAACCCCAAATGCATACTGGTAAGTGAAAGAAGCTATTCTAAAAAGGTAAACATACTATAATTTCAACTATGTGACATTCTGGAAAAAGGAACAGTACAGGGACAACAATAGGATTTGTGGTTGCCACAGGTTCAGGGGAGGCAAGGAGGAATAAACAGATGAAGCACAGGGTATGTTTAGGACAGCGAATCTACTTTATTTGATAATGTGAAGGTGGATGCATGTCATTACACATTTGTCAAAACCCATACAATGCATAACATAATGTAAATTATGGAGTTTAGTTAGGAGTTTAGTTAATAATAATGTGTTAATACTGCCATTATCAAAAGTAACTAATGTACCATACAATTACAGGATAAGAGAGGAAACTATGGGTGGCGGAAGTCTTGGGACCTTTTTGTACTTTCTGCTCAAGTTTCTATAAACCTAAAAGTGCTGTAAAATGTAGACTACTATGTTTACAAAAAGGTTGTTCAAGAAATTCCTATCTCTACATCATAACCTTTAATGGCTCCAGGAGGCCCTCAGAATAAATCACACCCTTCACTTAAGCCTCACATTTCACCCTCTCTCTTCATAAACTATACTTTAGCCACATTTGACCTGCCATTCTCCTTCCAAATTCTCTCAATTTCCTGAGACTTCAACACCTTGGTTCTCCTAAGCCAGTTTTCCACCATACTGCAGGTCACATTTTATTATAATTTATGGTAAGTGAAACTTTACTAGTCTTTTTATTCCATTAAAATAAATGCTTAATACTTGGCATAGTACTGATCTTATGCAGGGAATATATGCAGATATCAACTAATTGCACATACTAAAAAATGTGATCATGATGCCCTAATTAATTAGCAATGAGATTTTTGGGGAATTGTAAGGCTATGATTTTTTTCCCTTGTTCTCTTTTATTTACAAACTATCTAACATAATTTATATACACATTAATACATATTGGATAAGCAAATACAGTCGTGCAGAGACTGAGCTTACAATGTAGTACTTATACTGTAACACTTAAAATTCTCATAATTATGAATTATTTAAAATTAGTTTTTAAAAGATAAAAATATTCCTTAAATTTTTATTTATTCTTCTCAAAATGAACACAAGCCAGAGAAAAACCATTATGTAAGAACAAACAAAGCAGCTAATCTTTCTATTACCTGAGCGGAGTTAGTTAGTTGTTTTCTCCATGGCTCTTCTGTGCTGCTGGTCAGGTTTGTGCAGTTATGAGGTAGACTGAGTGTATTTTGCTGCAGGTAAGGCACATTTCCATTACTTCCACTTCCTGTTATATAATTATTGCCTACCAAAACAGTGTCTGTACTCCCTAGCGTTTTTGATGTGCCACAAGGAGCACAGCCTGCAGAAAAAGGTCCACTGGACAAAGGCTTTTCAAAACAAGCAGAGTGAACTTCAGGCTGAGAGATACTAGGTACTCTGGGAAGAGCAGAATGTGGTTGCTGACTAGAGACAGAGTTTGTAGGCAGTGATGAGTCAGCTATTGGCCCATTAGGAATTCCAGCAGTTTGTCCTGTTTGTCTCATCTTCAAAAACAAAAAAGAAAACCTGCTTGTGTGACTTTGAAAATGTATAATCAATACATCCCTAAATTTTATCATAATATTTAATCTTTCTAGGTTAAAACACACACATTTTTAAAATGAAATACTATGTTCATATAGGTAAAGCAGAAATTGTTTTCATTATATAGTTAAAGAAACCTTTTTTTATTACTGGTATAAGGGCAAAAGAAAGCTGCTGAGGGCCAGCCAAATGGCATAGCAGTTAAGTTCACAACCTTTGCTCTGTCGGCCCAGGGTTCACGAGTTTGGATCCTGGGCACGGACCTTCACATCGCTCATCAAGCCACGCTGTGGCAGCATCCCACATGCAAAGTGGAAGAAGACTGGCACAGATGTTAGCTCAGGGACAATCTTCCTCAAGCAAAAAGAGAAGATTGGCAACAGATGTTAGCTCAGAGCCAATCTTCCTCAAAAAAAAAAAAAAAAAAAAGACAGAAAGCTGCTGAAATTATGGATGAGTCCCTAATTTACAGGCCTTATTTTCCATGATGAAGAAAGGGATTTCTAATTTCCATTCTATTACATTATTGCCAAATTTTTTATATCAAACAATCCTTAAAACATCTCCACCTCAAAATGAATGCTTTGTTAATTATAAAATAATAAAAATAAGCCCATAGAACAAACCTAAAATATAATGAAAAAAGCGTACACTATACCAAGTGTTTTGTTCTAAATTACTTTGTGGTTATTTTTTACAAAAAGAAAAAAATCTGTCCATTAGTAGTATTGGAAGCTCAGCTATATAAATTCTACTGAACACATGTACAAAGTAGGAGTGAGCACTAACAGTAGAATAAAAATGGTATACATACTTGTTGCATTAAGACAAACTGACTTTCCAACTGTTCCAGCATCAGTTTCTGTGCCAAATTTAAATTATCTCTATTTGCACGCAGCTGTTCCAAGTGCTAGAAGAATGAAAAGGAAGAATATAAAGTTAAATCCAAGAAATAAGACACTATTAGGCAACCTGTCACTGAAAAGACTACAAAGTCAGAACCTTTGTGTGATCAAATATAGTGATTCCTTAAACAAAAGTAATCAATCCCAAGATGAACTCCTTTCAGAAATCTAAGAAATAAATGTAAAAACCAAAAATGTATCTGAAGGTTATTTCTGTATTTTCAGTTAAATATATTATGTGGAAAGGAAATTATGATCTTCACAGAAACACTATTTAACCTTAAAATGTATTATAACAAAATTGCTTAAAAGCAGTATTGTTTGTAATGGCAATACTGGGAATGACCAAAAGCCTCATAACAATAATCTGGTTAAATAATGGGTGGCCTCAATGGAGTCTTAACTGCAGTATTAAAAGAACAAAGAAGCGGGCCGGCCCCGTGGCTTAGCGGTTAAGTGCGTGCGCTCCGATGCAGGCGGCCCGGGTTCGGATCCCGGGCGTGCACAGACGCACTGCTTCTCCGGCCATGCTGAGGCCGCGTCCCACGTACAGCAGCTAGAAGAATGTGCAACTATGACATACAACTATCGCCTGGGGCTTTAGGGGAAAAAAATAAATAAAAATAAAACATTTAAAAAAAAAAAAAAATAAAAAAAAAAAAAAAAATAAAAGAACAAAGAAGCAATACATGAAAAAGTCTCAAATACACATCTTTAAGGACAAAAAAAGGAAAGTCCTGAATATATACATAGTGCTCTACCTACATTTATATAAAAAAGACAAAAAGGAATCTATGAGACAAGCATATTTTCTTGTACATGTACAATACACCTCTAGGAAAAAAAGTACAAAAGAAGCTATTAACATTGATTATTTGTAGGAAAGGGAAATTAAGTGACTAGAGGCAGGAACTAGAAGGAGCCTTTAATCTATGCACCCTACCTGCTACTAATTTTCACATTTCAAACACATGAATGTATTACTTCCTTAAAAAAAGGTAAAAAATAGGGCTGGGTTGGTGGTGTAGTGGTTAAGTTCACGTGCTTCACTTCAGCGGCCCGGGGTTCATGGGTTCAGATTGTGGGCGATCAAAATTGGCCACTCTGAAATATATCTCTTTACCTTGATTATTTTCTCTGACGGACATTTGACCTCCCCCACAAACTGCCTAAAGAATTTAACATAAAAGATCTGTTCCAGGAAGAAGTTACTGTCATCTGATGGCTGTAATATAATGTAAAATAGATGTTACAACAGGAAAGGCACCAACAAGCCCCTCTTATCAAAAATTCCTGTCTCTCGGGCCACATTCTCTAGGTGGCCCTGCAAGGAGTTGCCAGACAAACATTTACATTTATAAGGGAAATCTCCATTTGTAAAGGTATCTCCCCCTCTGGGGGGAGGGGGGAGGGCCTCTCTAGACACTTATCAGTGTGGAGGATGAGGCCTTAAAACTATATAAGAACCTTACTCTTGTTTACTGTGCTTTTCTGGTAATCTCCTGTAAATGACTCCCCTCACCCCCAACATCCTCTTTTGTCTTTAGCTGAAGATGGTATTTAAGACGAGAATCTCTGCTATTGTGTTGAGAAACTCAGTGTCCCTGGTTTCTCCCATGTATACATGTTATTAAACTTGGTATTATTTTCTCCTGCTAACCTGTCTTATTTATTATTAAACTTGGTATTATTTTCTCCTGCTAACCTGTCTTATTCATTATGTGGCCAGCCATAAGAACCTTAAGGGAAAGGGCAGAGGGGGATTCTCCCTCTTCCCCAACAGGATCCTGGGCACCGACCTAGACACTGCTCATCAAGCCATGCTGTGGCAGCATCCCACATACAAAATAGAAGACAACTGCCATGGATGTTAGCTCAGGGACAATCTTACTGAAGCAAAAAGAGGAAAAGTGGCAGTGGATGTTAGCTCTGGGACAATCTCCATCACCAAAGGAAAAAAAAGTAAAAAACAAAAATGAATTATGATCTCTACCACTCTGGAAAATATGGGTTCATTATACTAATATATATACTAATTTAGTTTACTGCCATTCAGTTTACTGCCATTCAATTTAAAAAATTAATACCTAAAAAAGGTTCAAGGTTACTACCTCTACTCCTTTAAAACGGGGAGAGAGGGTGGAAACTGCCAAAAGAATATTTCTTTTTTTTTTTTAAAGATTTTATTTATTTTATTTTTTCCCCCCAAAGCCCCAGTGGATAGTTGTATGTCGTAGCTGCACATCCTTCTAGTTGCTGTATGCGGGACTCGGCCTCAGGATGAACGGAGAAGTGGTGCCTCGATGCGCACCCGGGATCCGAACCCGGGCCACCAGCATCGCAGCGCGCGCACTTAACCACCAAGCCACAGGGCCGGCCCGAAAAGAATATTTCATACCTGTAATTTCTGTGGTGTCAAACACCATGAATGAACTTGTTGCTGTACTGGAGTATATGAAACAGTTTGGGCACTATTCCAGTTTTCCGAACTATTCTGAGGAAAATTTATTTAAAAAAATTAAAGAATATTTGGTTAAATTCATACACTAACAGTATGTCTATTGATATACAAAATGACTACAAATTGGAGTATTCACATATATATGACTTATTTTTTTAAATCATTTAAAAAAATAATTTAAAATGTATAATCAATTTGGAAACTTATGAATGTGAAGCATACATTCATTCTTTACTCCACCTAAAAAGGCTCTTATCTGAATCATGCTCAAAGACCTAAAAGGTTGTTCTTTATACATTCCATTTATTTCAATGTCGACAGAAAGCGGCGGCAAAACGTGCGCTAAGCTCGTAAAAGCATGGAAATGAATACAATGATCTGATGAACATGAAGTTATCCCTACCTACTATATTTAGTATGAAAGCACATTCAGGATAGGAAATATTGCTAATTACAGCAAAATAACTGAAAAGCTTTTTACTCCTTGATGTACTCAAGTTTAAAATACAAGACAGTCTCAATTTCAGAAGACTTAGAGCTTCATTTTTGTTTGGGATTTTCCATTTCCCTAAAATGTATATACAATATATTATATATACCTTTTTGGGACTAGATGTTCTTTTCCTCTTGGCAGAACTGGATAGGCCATCTACTTGGCTAGAAGTAATCATGTGTACTGGCAAGGATTGCTGTGAAATTAGTGTTTGACTGAGGCCTAATACAGGTTCAGTATTTGGATGATGACCTTTATAAGCCTAAAGATCACAGAAGGAAGACAAAAATATTGTTCTACACATTCTTAATTCATTCCTTCAAATTATAAAACTTTATAAGCTGCATACTTTCAAAGCTATATGGATATCACAGACTGCCATTATGGAAAATCAATATCAAATGAATCATCAATGGAGAAATGTGTACCTTCTTTTGAAAAACTTGTTTTCTTAAATAAATGTACTATACTGTATAGTACTGTACTATAGTCCATTAAGATATCCCTTTTGAAATCATCAGAATATATAAAGGTTTTAAACTAGTACCCCAAGTTTCTTCCCATATCAGAGGGAGTTTAATTTTGATCTAAAAGCCCTTTGTAATTAAATATGAAGGATTTTTATTTTTAAAAAAAGCCAATCCTGCACTTAGTAATATAAGTTTCATCACTACAGATTGGAAAGAACCCTTACAGCTGGGCACCTACAGAAGATAACCCAACTTCTCACCTGCTGTGCTGTGTTCATGGCACCCTGCCTGGAGGTAAGCTCTGCGGGTATTGGTAGGCTCCACGCCTCCTCAATACTAGGAAGTAATTTAGTTTTATTCTGTAGACTACCTTGTGGAAGGTTACACAACTGAGCCTAGGAAAAATTATGTAAAAAGCAAATTTAACACAGGCCTACTTGAGTAAGAGCAAGTCCACTAAATCTTCCTCAATGTTACAGGTATTTATTTTTAAAGAAAATAGATTCTAAATTTGGGGTTTTAGATAAACACTAAGTATAAAGAGGGCAATTAGAATAGACTCGTATGAATCAAAATAAAGCTAAGTTCTGTTTTTCAGAATCCTTATAGGTATCTTCTCATGACATTTCAAGCAAGAGTGAAAATCAATGTTTGTGTTCTCTTCTCTGAAATGCTATAACTTACACAGAAAAACCACGCAAATTAATGTGCACCAACAATGTAAATGTGCAAAAGAACATTCTAAATATTGCACGTCTTACTTAAAATGAAAAGTAAAATAATATCACAAAGTTAAAAATTATGGAAACAAGTTACTGACATCAAAACAAAAACAGACAAACTTTCCAGCCACCCTCCTCATGCCAGTTACTATATGGAAATCTGTCTTTTATAATATGTTACTTAAAATTTGTACCTGTAAAAATTTAATTCTTCCTGCAAGTGTAGAGGTATTAATACAACTTTTGCTTCTAGTTGCATTTAAATAGCATTTAATTGCGTCCTGAGGTTGGTTGCAGGATTCATAGAGAGTGCCTAGGTCCATCCAGGCTGCTGCATGCCCATGGTCCAATTGTACAGCACAAATATAGGCCTGTAAAGCATCCATAGGCTGATTTTGTTGCTGATAGAGCACACTGGAAAGAGAAATAAATAATAAGTTGTCTAAAACTGACTGGGTATAATATACACAGTATATTATATGTGTTTCAAAGAACTTGTGTATCAATTGAAATACTATTAATTTTATATACAACAAGCCTTACCCTATTGAACACCATGTATCTGCACTTGCTTCTGATTTGTCAATAGACTGCCTGTAAGATATAAAGGCATCCTGAACTTTCCCAATACTTGAATAGCACCTGAAAAGTGAAAGAAAAAAAACTCTATAGATATAGATATATATATACATAAAGTATTCCTTAACACTTAAATTAACTATATTTATTTGCCAAAATGATGGATATGGAAAGGGAAAAAGCTAACAAGCTACATATATGTATGTGTGCATATGTAATTACATACTAAGATTTACATGTAGCCATCTCATTTTATGGCATTTCACTTTATTGTGTTTCACATATATTGCGTTTTCTAACAAACTGAAGGTTTGTGGCAACCCCATGTCAAGCAAGTCTATCAGCATCATCTTTCCAAGGGCATTTGCTCAATTCATCTCTGTCACATTTTGGTAATTTTCACAGCATTTCAAATTTTTTCATTATTATATTTTTTACAGTAATCTGTGACTAGTGATCTTTGTTGTTACTATCGTTCATTGTTTTGGGGTGCTAAATATAAGATGGCGAACCTGATCAACAAAAACTGTGTGTGTTCTGACTGCTCCACTGACTGGCTGCTACCCCATCTCTCTCACTCTCCTCAGGCCTCCCTATTCCCTGAGACCTAACAATATTAAAATTAAGCCAATTAATAACCCTACAATGGCCTCTAAGTGTTCAAGTTCATGAAAAGAAGAATTGCACATCTCTGACATTAAATCAAATCTAGAAATGATTAATCTTAATGAGGAAGGTATGTCAAAAGGTGAGACGGGGTGAAAGCTAGGCCTCTTGTGCCAAAAAGTTTGCCAAGTTGTGAATGCAAAGAAAAAGTTCTTGAAAGAAATTAAACGTACTGCTCCAGTAAACACATGAATGATAAGAAAGAAAACCAACCTCACTGCTGACATGGAGAAAGTTTTAGTAGTCTGGATAAGAAAATCAAATTAGGGCCAGCCCCATGGCTTAGCGGTTAAGTGCACACACTCCGCTACTGGCGGCCCGGGTTCGGATCCCGCGCGCACCGATGCACCGCTTCTCTGGCCATGCTGAGGCCGCATCCCACATACAGCAACTAGAAGGATGTGCAGCTATGACATACAACTATCTACTGGGGCTTTGGGGGAAAAAAAAGCAGGAGGATTGGCAATAGATGTTAGCTCAGAGCCGGTCTTCCTCAGCAAAAAGAGGAGAATTAGCATGGATGTTAGCTCAGGGCAGATCTTCCTCACAAAAAATAAACAAATAAAAGAACTACTAGCAACCATAACATTAAAAAAACAAAAAAAAAGAAAATCAAACTAGCCTCAACAGTCCCTTAAGTCAAAGCCTAATCAGGGCAAGGCTGAATTAACTCTCTTCAATTCTATGAAGGCTGAGAGAGGTGAGGAAGCTGCAGAAGAACAGTCTGAAGCTAGCAGAGATTGGTTCATGAGGTTTAAGGAAAGAAGCCATCTCCATATCCTAAAAGTGCAATGTGAAGCAGCAAGTACTGATGTAGAAACTGAAGCCAGTTAAGTTACCCAGAAGATCTAGCTAAGAGAATTCATGGAAGTGGCTACACTAAATAACAGATTATCAGTGTAGACAAAACAGCCTCATATTGAAAGAAGATGCCATCTAGGACTTCCATGGCTAGAAAGAAGTCAGCGCCTTGCTTCAAAGCTTCAAATGACAGGATAACCCTCTTGTTAGGGGCTAATACAGCTAATGATGTTAAGTTGAAGCCAATGCTTATGTACTACTCTGAAAATCCTAGGGCACTTGAAAATTCTGCTAAATCTACTTTACATGTGCTCTATAAATGGAACAACAAAGTCTGGATGATAGCACATCTGTTTATAACATGGTTTACTGAATATTTTAAGTCCACTCTTGAGAATTGGCCAGAAAAAAGACTCCTTTCAAAATATTACTGCTCACTGACGATGCACTTGGTCACCCAAAAGCTGTAATGGAAATGTGCAACGAGACTAATTTTGTTTTCAGGTCTGCTAACACAACGTCCATTCTGCAGCGCATGGATCAAGAAGTCATTTCAACTTGCACATCCTGTTATTTAGGAAACACATTTTGTAATGCTATAGCTGCCAGAGATAATGATTCCTTTGATGGATCTGGGCAAAGTAAATTGAAAGCCTTCTGGAAACGATGCATCATTCCAGATGCCATGAAGAACATTCACGATTCATGGGAAGAGGTCAAAATATCAACATTATATTGAATACAATCTTGGAAAGAGTTTAGAAGAAGTTGACTCCAACCCTCATGGATGATTTTGAAGGGGTCAAGACTTTAGTGGTGGAAATAACTGTAGATGTGGCAGGAACAGCCAAAGAACAAGAAGTAGAAGTGGAGCCTGAAGATGTGACTGAATTGCTGCAATCTCATGAAAAAACTTAACAGATGAGGAGTTGCTTCTTAGGGATGGGCAAAGAAAGTGGTTTCTTGGGCTGGCATTTACTCCTGATGAAGATGCTGTGAAGACTGTTGAAATGACAATAAAGGATTTAGAATATCATATAAACTTTGTTTATAAAGCAGCAGTGTTTGAGAGGATTGACTCCAATTTTGAAAGAAGCTCTACTGTGGGTAACATGCTATTAAATAGCATCGCATGCTACAGAGAAATTGTTTGTGAAAGGAAGACTCAACCAATGCAGCAAAAGTCACTGTCGCCTTATTTTAAGAAATTGCCAGGGCCTGCGCAGTGGTGTAGCAGTTAAGTTCACGCGCTCCACTCTGGCAGCTGGGGTTCACAGCTTCGGATCCCTGGTGCAGACGAGCGCACTGCTTGTCAAGCCGTGCTGTGGCAGCATCCCATGTAAAATAGAAGAAAATGGGCACAGATGTCAGCCCAGGCCAATCTTCCTCAGCAAAAAAAAAAGGAGAATTGGTAACAGATGTCAGCTCAGGGCTAATCTATCTCACAAAGAAAAAGAGAAATTGCCACAGCCACCCAACCTTCAGCAACCACCACCCTAATCAGTCAGCAGCTACCAACACTGAGGCAAGACCCTCCACTAGTAAAAAGATTACAACTTGTTGAAGGCGCCAATGATGCTTAGCATTTTTTAGCAATAAAGTATTTTTTTTGCTGACTAAGATGCACGTGAGCTAACTTTTGCTGCCAATCTTCCTGTTTTTTTTCACTCAAGGAAGATCAGCCCTGAGCTGACATCCTCCTCTATTTTTTCTGTGGATCGCTGCCACAGCCTGGCTGACAACTGGTGTAGGTCCGTGCTCGGGATCTGAACCCACAAACCTGGGCCACTGAAGCAGAGTACAGGGAACTTGAACCACTAGGCCATGGAGCCAAACCCAGCAAAAAAGGATTTTTTAATTAAAGTATGTATGTTGTTTTTTAGACATAATGCTGTATTGCACACTTAATAGACTACAGTATAGGGTTAACATAACATGTATATGCACTGGGAAACCAAAAAAATTCGTGTGGCTTGTCTTTATTGCAATATACGCTTTATTGCGGTCGTCTGGAACTGAACCCGTACTATCTCAAAGATATGCTTATACAGTAATTTTAATCTAAACTATAATTTGCTATTAAGTGAACTTTCTTATAAGTGCCACCAAATGTTATATTAATGAATTCTCTTGAAACCATTACAGCCCCAACTTTTTCAATGCTATAATATTCAGGGTTTAACACAGAGTTCTACTTATATATAGTTTGTACTCAGGTTTCGTATATGATAAGAATAGAGCTAAAAAACAAAGAGAAACTAAATGTTGATAACGATTTCAGCAGTACATCCGGATTTTCCTTTCCGTACTTACAATACTCTAAACAAACATTCCTTAATTCCTGAAAAATACAAAACTGAGAAATAGTTAATACCAAATTGACTCTTTAAAATGGCATAATACATTTTCAATATCTAATTTAATAGGTATTTTTAATAATTAACAACATTTTAATACTATTTTTTTAAAAGTATTGCTAAAGTTATTAAGAGGAAGGCCAATATACAGTGACTTTATCAAACAACCAACTAACGGAACAAAAATACAAAAATTAAATGCAAAAATGAATTTAAGAATGATTGTTCTTTGTGTTAGCTGTTGGGGAAGGACAACTGAATCTACTGAAGAAACCACTATTAACAAGTAGTTCTCTTTCTTTTTAACATTTGTTTTCTTAAGATGTAGTAATTGTTTGTGTTTATGTTTCCATGAAAAGTACTATTTGTATAATTTTACTTGGTATGGGCACTAGACATCAGAAAATAGCAAAAAATGTTTTAATACCTTTAATTGTACAGCCAGTGTACGTTGGGCACTACAATTACTAACTTAAATTTTGCTAATTCATGTAACCCAAACGGTTGGGAATCACAGACTAAAGCAGAAAAGGTGACAGAAGGCATTTCATATGGGTTTGAATATAAAGCACAAATTAGTTTACAAATGAAAATTTTAAATCCAGCTGTGATCAACCTGAGGTTTGTCTTTCTAAAAAGGCAAGTGGTGGGGGCCAGCCCCGTGGCATAGCGGTTAAGTGCACGCGCTCTGCTCCTGGCAGCCCAGGTTTGGATCCTGGGCGCGCACCGACGCACCATCTGTCAAGCCATGCTGTGGCGGCATCCCATATAAAGTGGAGGAAGATAGGCACAGATTTTAGCCCAGGGCCAGCCTTCCTCAGCAAAAACAGGGGGATTGGCATGGATGTTAGCTCAGGGCTGATCCTCTTCACCAAAAAAAAAAAAAAAAAAGGCAAGTTGCATGACAAAAGTACCTTATAAAAATCTTCTAACAATGTAAAAACTGAAAAATTAAAGACTAAAGAATAAATTCTGGACAAACCACAAGGATGATACACACACTTGAGCACAATTACAGTGGAACAGTGGAAGAAATGAAAATCGTATGAAAGAATAAAATTGAATTATTGATAAAGACAGTGAATTCATTAGCTATCTGAGGCAATATAACTGGTTTTAAACCTGATTCAATATAGAAAAGATAAAACACTGTCAAAAAAAAATAAAGTGCGGTTTGAGAAAAAATATGATGAATGAGGTTGTAAAAGACGCCAATTCAGATGCATGGTGAGGACATTTATAATGTTTAGCAAACAGCAGCAGAAGTAAAACTGAAGTTTAGATACCTTAAGAGTTAGGAATCTTAATTTGGAATTTACTCATATGAGAGAGAGGTTTAAGAACACACGATGAATACAAAAGAGGGGTAGAAATAAGCCTAAAGAATGGCTAATTTGCGTGTTGGGAAACATAAGAAATACCAGTAAAGGAGACAGAGAAAGCCATTTCAGAGAGTGCACACAACCCATGTGTCAGAGGGAGAATTAAGAAAAGAGTCAGCAGTAATGGAAACAGGGACAGACACCAAAGACAATGTGAACAGTAACAAAAAACAATATTTTTTAACAAAACCAAATTTCAGATTATTAGACAAATCTGCATAAATGTGAGAAGAAATAAGAAGTATTTCATGAAACCAGCATTTTCACATTCTGTTTTTAAAAAGTCAAATTAGAAAGTTAATGTGCCCAAGGACTAATGTCTAAGGCCAATCACCAGGCACTTTTCCTCTAACACAACTTGTTCAGGTTCCTCTAAGGGATGCTGGTATAACAGAAGCAGCAGTCAACTTGGGATTCTAGCTCCTTCTGTGACACTAATTAGTTATGTAACCTTAAGGATTTCTGTGATACTAATTAGTTATGTGAGCTAGAAGAAACCCATTCACTTCTCTGGACTTCCTTTGCCCATCTATAAAATAAGAGGTTGAAATAAGTTGCTGACTGATCACTCCCAACTCTGTAGCAGTTCTGTGACTGTGGAAGACTATTAACAGAGTCATTACAAGTGTTAGTATAACTGTATTACCATATCCCTAATGCACTTTAATTTATATATCTCAGCTGACAAGCAATATGCAACACAGCCTTGAATGCAGAAGTAACAAATAAAAGCCTCTGAAATCCTAGGGTCATCGAATCCTTGTGAATTTTAGTGACAAGGAGATCTTCCTTCAGAGCTTAAATAAGTGTTAAAATGTAAGTTTTCACAAACTTGCTTTTCTTTTTAGCAATAAAGCCAATAAGAAACAATACTTTTAGAAGGCATTAGATGAGAGTTAAGACAAAAATCACAGAAAAAAACTTAGACTAAAAATAATTACTGTCTAAAATGATAATCCTGAACCTAAAAAAGGTTAATATCTTCTAATTGAGAAGTCAACAAGTGTTCAGTACATTCAGAAAATTGTATTCAAAAAAATTAAAAATAAAGCACATGCCAATGTTTTAAATTCAGATAACAATAAAGCCGTCTGTGGAATACTGCTGTTCTTAAAGCTCTGGAAAAGTGTATCATTACTGAAATGGTAATTTTAAACCTATTTCATTATACTTTGATTATACATGGCTGGGATTAAACAAGAACAACAAGAAGCTTAATCCTTTATCTAAGGAGAAATATACAATGTATATTATATTATGTTACAAACTTTTATTTTGGATCAAAAGCAAAGAAATATCTTGGTTCATACTGTTCTAATTTATAGTAATAGGAGTGCTAATATATAATACTTAATATTAGAGGTTAATGTTTACACCTCCCCCTTTCTAGTCATAAGCTTCTTTTACAGTCACTATATTAAGACACATATTGTGCAAAGCTAATAGTAGTAATAGTGTTAGCTTCAAACTCAAATGCTACTTAGTTCTCTTATTCTAAGTAGCCCATTTGGCCAAGCCGCATTGCTAAGTAACGAAGATAGAAAAATTCAGCATCCTCCTGGCGACCTGTAGTCAGAGAAGAAAGACTAAGTTTGGACTCTCAAGTTCTGTATTAAACTAGACTCTTTTATAAGCCTTTAGGGAGGCTAGGAAAAATTCTCTTAAAACTAGTAAACTTCTGAGTTAATTTTTACTATATATGATTAATAGATAATCAAATATTTTTTTAAAGAAGGAGCTATCCTAATAATAACCTCCCTCAAATATAAATATACTTTATTAAATTTAAAAGAAAATGATACACTGTATAAAAACTAAAATTAACACAAAAACTAAACTTGATTTAGACTTCATGACAAAATTCCTCAAAATAAACTATTCCTATGCAAAATAGAATAAGGCAAAACTTACTATTAACACAAAGTAGGACAATTAAGTTTATACCCTGAGAAAATGTACCTGACAGATCCAATCCAATCCTTTCATTTATATGTGAAATGCAAATTGAGCCCTCAAACTATTTAAGTGGACTTTTCCATAGGCTACTGATGGTCATCAGGTAGAATAAAAATGAATTCTCTGTTAAATAAATACATTAAAAAATGACAGAAATCACAGAGGAAACAATTTAAATACTGAATCGAAAGACAATACTAGTGATTAGTATCTGCTAAGATTCTTTAAACTCTTCAAAACTCTTTAAAAACTAGCAGTAATTCCAGTCACATAGAGTCAATGTGAAAACAAAGACTAACAAGCAAAATAAGAATTTATCAGTAAAAGCACCAAATTTAGAGTGATCCAGTTTCACCTCCCAAGAATCTTTGTTATAATGTACTTAAAATGTCACTGACCAGATTATATTACATAATCTAATTTTAGATTATATTTTAGATTATAGATTATTTTAGATTATAAATCATTTTAGATTATAAATCAACTCTAGGTAGCACAACCCAAGTGTCTGGTCTCACCTCCCAAGGAAATACCAAGACTGGCCAGAATTAGGATCTGCCTCCAATGATTTTTGGAGATACTGAATAGCATAGCTTTCCTTAGTGCCTTTGTCTCCCAGCAGATCCACATTATGATGCATCCATCCTATAATTAAAAATTATAAGCATTTAGCCATGACTGAACTATTCTTCTAGCTTTAAGAATATCATAACAAATACAAATAAATTAAATACACTTTCAGTACAACTCATTTATCTTGGATCAAACTTGAGCCAAATTTAAAACTACCAAAGACAGCTACAGTAAAGTGTATTTCACACAAAAAGATACAATTAAAGCTACCAAGGGATCTTAAAGAACACAGAGAGAAATTTAAATGGTTTTGGGTACTGCACTCACATTTGGTAGATTAGAAACCATACATTCTCCTTTTGTAAACTTAATTTCGAAAAAAAAAAAAACCCAGCGTTTATGAACCAAAAAATATAAAGATGAGGAATTTACTTTTTTTTTAAAGGTCAAAGTATTTTGAAAACAATCTTGCAAGCCAATGTTTATTTCTAAGGAATAAATAAAAGCTTATATAACCAAAGATAAACCATTTAAGTAATAATTAAAAAAACCTGAGAGAAGACTATACATCTTACTGACGCTAGTTATTTTCATTAACAACCTAAATATAACAACATTTGACCAAGAACAAAAACAACAAACAAACAAAACACAAAAATACCTCCAAGGCCATATAGAAATCTAAATGAAAAATAGGTTCAAAGAGCTATAAGAGCAGTATAGAGTGTTCAATTAATAAATAGGTTTAGGATTACAGCTACAATGCAAAGATTAGATCATGATAAATTACATTAAACATTTAAGACAAACAGAAATCAGTGTTTCAGTTATGAGTCAATGCAAGTGTATAAACTTACTTTTGCAAAAATATCACCTAAGCAAAACTATGCGTAACTGCTTCTGACATTATAGATAAAATAGTGCCATTATATAAATATTCATATTATCACAAACTTGATTAAAAGTTTAGGAATTATTTGCTCAAGACCAAATAGAAACAGCAAAAGGAAAAGACAAAAAACCCAACCCAAATATCAAATATAAACATGATAGATAACCAATAAAATGAATTACTAGGGAGTATCTTTACTATTCTTTAAGTAATAATGATGTCATTACTTCATATTACTTTGAACACCATATTTTCTCTTTTAAAACACAAGAATATAACAAATTGCTGGAGAAAATATACAGTGAAATATTCTATAATTTTTAGATGAGATGTTTTCATTAACTCATACTATGAACAAACCTATGAAATCAAGCTCAGTAACATACCAGCTGTGTGAAAGATTTTAATTCAATTAACTTCATACAGTGCTAGGCACATGGAAGTACTCAAACCTCCTCCAGAGGTCGAGTACTAGGGGATAATACTGATAATTTAAAAGGACTAGCTGCATTGAAGCGCTGTATTTAGATGGATTTTGAAGTAAATTTTGCCAGACAATGGGTATTAATATATCAACTCTGGACAAAAGAAAAAGAACAGATTTATAATAGAAATATTTACAATATAAAGCATTCATTTTAAAAACTATCTCAAAATAATTCACATCATAATTAATCCTAAAATATAGAATTCTAAAAGGAACCCGACCACTTAAGCAGGAGAGCTAAAATTCCTCCCACCCCCTAAATTTTAATTAATGCAGTATATGATAAAAAGTAAAATTTTTTGTACCTAACTGTTGTAAAACGGTTGCTTTTACTTGTGCAGGTAGGTTTTCTGTCTGTAAAAGCTGTTCATAGGCTTCTTTTGCAGAATGATACTTCCTCTAAAGAGTAGAAAAGAGGATATTCAGAGAAAAATAAAATGATAAATCTTTAAATAGAAATACTCTAGATTTTAATAAGGGATCGATAATGAGAATTAATTAAGTAATAAAGTAGAGTAATAAAGTAGAATAAACAGTAATACATGTATTGTAAAGAACTGGCAGGCCAGCCCCGGTGGCCGAGTGGTTTAAGTTTGGTGCACTCCACATCGGCAGCCGGGATTCGGTTCCCGGGTGCGGACCTACACCACTCGTCAGCAGCCGTGCTGTGGTGGTGACCTACATACAAAATAGAGGAAGACTGGTCACAGGTGTTAGCTCAGGACAAACCTTCCTCAGCAAAAAAAATAAAGAATTGCTTAGTATATGATGATCTAGGTAATAATGATATATTTTTTTAAGTTTCTATTGTAAAAAAAGTACCTGAAGCAGAAAGTCCTATTTATTAACTGAATACTCCTTTAACCCTGGACAGCCATGCTTCAGAATAACTAACAGCTAATAAAACTAACCTTCAATATAAGAAGTTGTCAACAAAACATCACCTTTAAAAAATCCTCTGTATCCCAAAAGTTACAAAGATAATAACTTCAACCTCACATATTTAGTGTCATTCACAAAGCTGTCAAAGTATTCTATTGGCAAATGTATAATCGGCCTAGAAAGACTTCTGTAGATACGAAAAATTTATTAAGCAAACAGAGCAAATGATACTATCCTTTACAAAGTCTAAGATAAGAGAACAAATAGTTAACATCTTAATTTTAACTATAAAATATACTCAAAAGTACCAGTAAAATTTTCTAGAAACACTCTTGGAAAATATTTATAAAGAAGTATCTTTTTCAAGACATAATATTTCCCATAGCTATGATCTAACAATGTTCATAATATTTAAGGTACGGGCAAATTTCTAAATGAATCCATTGCCCACAATTCTCCCTCAAAAAATGTACTAAGACTAAAACTTACTACTGCTACTGTAATAATGTTTAACACAACTCCTCCAAAACAACAGACAAAACTAACAGAGAAACGTAAAACATATTATCTTTAAAACATACTTGGAGAAACAACAGCTTTAGAAATTTAAGTACAATAACAAAAGGAGAACGAAAATGTCATAACAAGGACATCTCTATTAAATGAGGAGACCAGGGGCTGGTCCGGTGGCGCAAGCAGTTAAGTGTGCACGCATCGCTGCAGCGGCCCAGGGTTCCCTGTTCAGATCCCGGGTGTGCACTGATGCACCGCTTGTTAAGCCATGCTGTGGTGGCGTCCCATATAAAGTAGAGGAAGATGGGCACAGATGTTAGCCCAGGGCCAGTCTTCCTCAGCAAAAAGAGGAGGATTGGCAGATGTTAGTTCAGGGCTGATCTTCCTCACAAAAAAAAAAAAAAAAAAAAAAGAGCAGACCAATATGATTAAGTCAAATAAATGTATAAATTGGCGCTAAAAAACTGAATTTTTAGTCTAGCAAACGTGACAAGAAGTAGAGACAAAGAAAACAAAACATTGTTGTAATCTCTGTCATGTACACACGTACAGATACACAAGCACACCACAATTTAAACAGACATCAACTCCACATCCACAGAGATGCCCATATATGCAAGGATAAACACTTCCCCCAAGCACGCACATGCACGCGCACACACACAGAGCCAGTAATTGCAGCAACACTGCAGGATACAAAACCAACAATCAAAATTCAGTTGTATTTCTATACATTAGCAAAGAATAATTCAAAAAGGAAATTAAGAAAACAATGTCACTTATAACAGCATAAAAAAGAAAAAAATACTTAGAATAAATTTACCAAGGATGTGAAAGATGGTACAAAACACCACATTTTCTTTATCCATTCACCTGTCAACAGTTATTTCCAAATCATGGCTATTGTAAATAGTGCTAATAATGAACACAGGAGTGCTACTATCTCTTTGAAATGCTGGCTTCAGTTCTTTTGGATAAACACTCAGAAGCGAGATTACTGGCTCCTAGGGTAGATTCATTTAAAGTTTTGAGGAATCTTAATACTGTTTTACAGAGCAGCTGCACCATTTTGCATTCCCACCGTGTATAGCGTTCAAATTTCTCCACACCCTCCCCAACATTTGCTATCTTTTGTTTTTTTATAACAGCTGTCTTGATAGGTATGAAGTGGTATCTTGTGGTTTTGATTTGCATTACCCTGATGATTATCAGTGAGTGATTAGTGACACTGAACAACGTTTCATAAACCTGTCGGCCATTTACATACGTCGTCTTTGGAGAAACTGCTATTCAAATCCTTGCCCCTTCTTAAACCAAATCATTAATTTCTTTTGCTATTGACTTCTTGTTAGTGCCTGGTTTTCTTGTGCCATCCTCTCACCTTCTGGTGCTCGATCAAACAATGCTCTGCTGCTATTCACAGAGTTTTCATGGCCAATTCTTTTGCAAGTGGGTGGCCAACTCCTTCCTCCTGGTCCATCTTGGTCTATAAGCTCCGCTGACCTTTACACCACGAGTGACCTGCTGGTATCTGAAATACCTGTGGCAGAGCTTTTGGCATCACAGCAACACACAGCTGCCACAGTATGACAGACAGATGGGTTTCCCCAACCGAGAAACAAACAGCAGCCACAGGAGTGAGAGCACTGAATCTTAACCTCTAGACCACCAGGGCTGGCTACTGAGTTGCAGAAGTTCCTTATCTATTTTTGAGATTAATCCCTTCCTAGTTAAAGCTTTGCAAATATTTATTACCACTCTGTAAGCTGCCTTTTCAGTCCATTGATTATTTCTTGAGCTGTGTAGAGGCATTTTAGTTTGATGTGGTGCCAATTAGTGACTTCTGGTTTTGTTACCTGTGCTTTTCAGTGTCATGTCCATAAACTCAGTGCCTACACCAGTATCATGAAGCTCCTGCCTTAAGTTTTCTGCTCAGTTTCACAGATTCAGGTCTTTTGTGTAAGTGTATAATCCATTTTGAGTTAATTTTTGTGCATGAGATACGGGTTTAACTTCATTTCCCAATATACGGATATTCAGTTTTCCTAACATCATTTGTTGAAGACACTATCCTCTCCTCATTGTGTATTCTTGGCTCCCTTGTTGAACATCAGTTGACCATATATGCATGGATTTATTTCTGGGCTCTCTATTCTGTTCCATTGGTCTATATGTCTACCTTTATGCTAGTACCATATTGTTTTCATTACTATAGCTTTATGCTATGCTGAAATCACGAAATGTGCTATCTTAAGCTTTGTTCTTCTTTCTCAGGATGGATTTGGCTATTTGTGGTCTTTTATAGTTCTATTTCAATTGTAAAACTGTTTTTTTCTATATCTATAAAAAATGCCATTGGGATTTTGATAGAATTGCATGAAATCTATAGACCAATCTGGACAGTATGGACAATTTAATAGTAGACAATTTAATAGTATTAAGTCTTCCAATAATAAACACAATGTTTTTCCACTTGTTTGTATCTTTCATAAATGTTTTCTACTTTTCAGCATACAAATCTTTCATCTCTTTAGTTAAGTTTACGTTTATATATAAATAAACCTTCTTTAAAGTTTAAAATACTATACTAAGTATTTTATTACTTATGGTCCTATTTACATGAAGACATTATGCAGTCACAGATAGACAAATACTCCATGATTACAATTATATAAGACATCTAAAATAGTCAAATTCATAGACTTAAACAGTGAAATAATGGTTGCCAGGAGCTGGGAGAAGGTGGCAATGGCAAGTTACTAATCAACACGGCTCAAGTTTCAGTTTAGGAAGTTAAATACTAAAACTCTAGATCTGAGATCTGCTGTACAACATTGTACATATAGTGAGCAGTACTGCACTGTACACTTAAGATATTGTTAAGAGGGTAGAACTCAAGTTGTGTTCTTATCACAATAAACATGTTTTTTTAAACTACAAAATTTTGTTGAGATAATTAAAGACACAAACAAATGAAAAGAAATACCACTTTCATGATTTGGAATTCTTAATATTAAGATGACAGCACTACCCAAAGCAATTAACAGATTCAATGTAATCCCTATGAAAATCGCACTGCATTTACTGTAGAAAATTTAAAAACCATCCTAAAATTCACATGGATTTTCAAAGAACCTCAAAGTCAAACAATCTTGGGGGGAAAAAAAAAGATTAGAGGACTTACACATCCTGAATTAACTGTAGTTTCTTTCATCAATTACTACATCATTATTTTTTTCCTTCACCATTACTACAAAATTACAGTAATCAAAACAGTATAATACTGGAATAATATGGTACATACAGACCAATGGAACAGAATTGGGATTCCAGAATTAAACTCTCACATACGAGATCAACTGGCTTGTAACAGCGGTGCCAAAACCATTCAATGGAAAAAGGACAGTCTTTTCAACAAACGGTGCTGGCAATATTCAATACCTGGGAATTAAGTTGGATGCTTATCTTACATCTCACACGAAATTAACGAAAAATGAATCAAAGTCCTAAATGTAAGAGAGAGAATTATAAAACTTTTAGATAAAATAGTGAAACAAGTCTTCATGATCTTGGATTTTGCAATTATTTTTCATTACGTATAACACCACCACAGGTGACAACATACACATATGGGACTTCATCAAAATTAAAACTTTTGTACACCAAAGGATACTACCAAAAGAGTGAAAACTCAGATTGGTAGTGAAAACACACAGAATGGAAGAAAATATTTGCAAATAATATACCTCATAATGAACTGATCCGGGTTCGGATCCCGGGCGCGCACCGACACGCCGATTCTCCGGCCATGCTGAAGGCCGCGTCCAACATACAGCAACTAGAAAGATGTGCAACTATGACATACAACTATCTACTGGGGCTTTGGGAGACAAAAATAAATAGGGCCAGCCCCGTGGCTTATCGGTTAAGTGCGTGCGCTCCGCTGCTGGCAGCCCGGGTTCGGATCCCAGGCGCGCACTGACGCACCGCTTCTCTGGCCACGCTGAGGCCGCGTCCCACATACAGCAACTAGAAGGATGTGCAACTATGACATACAACTATCTCCTGGGGCTTTGGGGGAAAAAAAATAAATAAATAAAAATTATTAAAAATAATAAATAAATAAATAAATAAATATTTTTTTTAAAAAAGTACATAAAAAACTCCTAACAAGTCAACAACAAAAATCAAACAACCCAGTCAAAAATGGATAGAGAAGTGGAACAGACATTCCCTTCAAGAAGATATGCATATGGCCAATAAGCACATGAAAAGACTCTCAAAACCCCTAGTCACTAGGGAAACCCAAATGAATTTTACAAAATATAATTTCACAATCACTACAAAGTGTATTATTTAAAAGTACAGAAAATAACAAGTGTTGGCAAGAACATGGAGATATATGAACCCTGCGGGTTGTCACTGAGAATGTAAAATGGTGCAGTCACTGTGGGTTCTCAAAAAATTGCACGATTGCACGCGGTATTACCACGTGCCCTAGCAATTCCAGTACGTATATATACAAAAGCACTCAAAACAGAGTTTCAAACAGATACTGGTACACCAAGGTTTACAGCAGCATTATTCACAACTGCCAAAAGATTTCAGAAATAATCCAAGTGTCCACCAACAGATGAATGGAAATAAAATGTGGTACATACACACAAAGTAATGTTAGTCAGCCATAAAAAGAAATGAAATTCTGATACATGCTACCACATGGATGAAACCACAAAGGTACTACACTAAGTGCAACACGCAAAACACAAAAAGACAAATATTGTGTTAGGTACCTAGAACACACGAATTCAGAGACAAAGTAGAATGGAGGTTACCAGGAACTGGGACGAGGACTAAATGAGGAGTTACTACTCAACGGTTACAGATTTTCTATTTAGAGTGATGAAGGGGTTTTGGATATTGGTGATAGTTACACAACACTGTGAATGTAGTTAAAGCCACCAAATTGTACACCTAAAAAAATGGGTAAAATAGTAAATTTCATATTATGACTATTTTACTACAATGAGAAATATTGGGGGAAAAAAAAAACACCAAAACTTATGGTTGGTATAGTACGCTTCTTTTTCAAAAATAAGATATGAATGCATTCTTTTTTGTGTGTGAGGAGGTCAGCCTTGTGCTAACATCTGCCAATCCTCCTCTTTTTTTGCTGAGGAAGACTGGCCCTGGGCTAACATCCCTGCCCATCTTCCTCCACTTTATATGGGGCACTGCCACAGCATGGCGTGCCAAGCAGTGCGTCGGTGCGCACCCGGGATCTGAACTGGCGAACCCCGGGCCACCGTAATGGAGCGCACGCACTCAACCATTGTGCCTCCGGGCCAGCCCCAAGATATGAATGCATTCTTATTACTCAACATCTGAATAAACAAATTTTGAGGGATATTAATATATAAAAGAGAGTTTTTGGGAAAAGTGGCTTACAAACTGAAAGGATAGAGAAAATAGCAAGACTTGTTTTAGTTGTTTATATTTTATTTTAAACTGTGGAAGTTTATCCACTGCAAATACTAATACAACGAATAACAACTAATAAAAACATAAAGAATATAATATACAATGATTTATAATAATAAATATAATACAATTTGTAATAATACACTAATACAAACATAGAGAATACTAATTTAAAGAAAAATCACTAGAGACACTCAGGAAAATATCTACTCAAATTATCTGCCCTACAAGAAATGACAAAAGGAGTCTTTCAGGCTGAACTGAAAGGACACTAGACAGTAACTCCAAGCCATATGAAAAAAGGAAACTAGAAAAGATAACCACATAGGTACATTTAAAATGTCAGTATTATTATATTTTTGGTTTACAAGTCCTCTTTTTGTTCCTATATAATTTAAAGTACAAATTCAAACACAATAATTATAAATGTATGTTAATGGGCATACAATGGAAACATGTAATTTGTGACAATAACAAAAAGGAGAGGGGGGAGAAAACATCTATTTAGAAGAAAAATTTTGGTATGCTACTGAAGACTTTTTTTTTCAATTCAAACTAAACTGTTAAAAATTTAAGATGCTAAGGGGCCAGCCCAGCAGCTCAGCGGTTCGCTGGTTCACATCCCGGGCGCACACCAACACACTGCTTATTAAGCCATGCTGTGGCGGCATCCCACATAAAGTAGAGGAAGATGGGCACGGATGTTAGCCCATGGCCAATCTTCCTCAGCAAAAAGAGGAGGATTGGCATCAGATGTTAGCTCCGGACTGATCTTCCTCAAAAAATAACAAAAATTTAAGATGTTAATAATAAAGCCAATGGTAAACATATCTAAAAAACAAACAGAAAACAAAAAAAAGATATAATTTAAATGATACACTATTAAAAAAAAACACAAAAGAAGGCAGTAATAGAGCATTAGAAAACAAACAGCAAAAGGGCAGAAAGAAGTCCTTGCTTATCAATCATTACCTTAAATGTAATGATATAATAAACACTCCATTCAAATGTCAGAGGCTGGCAAACGCATAGAAACAAGTTCCAGCTATACACTGTCTAGACAAGACACACTTGAGATCCAAAGACACAACGGGGTTGAACATGAAAGGATGGAAAAAGACATTCAAGGTGAATAGTAATCAAGAGAGAATGGGGTAGCTATACCAATATGCAACAAAATAAAGTAAAATTTTTTATAATAGACAAAAATAGATATTTTATGTTGATAAAAAGGGTCAATTCTTGAAGATATAACAATTATAAACATATACACACCAAACAACAGAACTCCAAAATATAAGAAGTCAACACTGACAGAGTTAAACAGTGAAACAATTCTACAGTCAGAGTTGGAAATATCAATTCCACGTCTTCAATAATGAATAAAAAATCTAGATAAAAGATCAATAAGAAAATAGAAAACTTGAAAAGACTATAAACCAATTACACTTAAGACACACACACACACAGCAAAGAAAACACCTTCCAAGTGCACATGAAACATTCTCTAGGACAGGCCACAAAACAAGTCTCAAACATTCAAAGCATGAAATTCTACAAATTAAATTCTCCAACCGCAATGAAACAACACAACAACTCAAAAAACAGAAAGAACACTGATAAAAAATTATGAGTACATGGGAATTAAACACCATACTCTTACTCAGCAATGAGTCAAAGAAAGAAAGCACAAGAGGAATTAGAAAATATCTAGTGACAAATGAAAAAACCCCACAAAATAAATTTATAAGATGCAGTGAAATAAAGTGTTCAGAGAGAAATTTATGCTTGTATGCAGTTCCACATTAAAAGAAAACGCATCTCAAAATCAATATCCTAATGTTACATGATAAGGAACTAAAAAGTGAGGAGTATCCTAAACACAAAGCCAGACAGAATGAAATAATAAAGATTAGAGCAGAGACAGAGAACAAGAAAACAACAGATAAACAAGGAAGCCAAAAGTTGAATCTTTGAAAGGATCAACACTGACAAACGAGTAGACTGATAAAAAAAAGAAAGACAAGGGGCCAGCCCAGTGGCACAAGCGGTTAAGTGCACGCGCTCTGCTGTGGCGGCCCAGAGTTTGCAGGTTCGGATCCCGGGCGCGCACCGACACACTGCTTGTCAAGCCATGCTGTGGCGGCATCCCATATCCCATATACATATGTAAGATGGGCAAGGATGTTAGCTCAGGGCCAATCTTCTTCAGCAGAAAAAAAAAAAAAGGGAGTATTTGCATGGGATGTTAGCTCAGGGCTGATCTCCGCCCCCCCACACACACAAAAAGACAAAAATAACAAATCATCAATTAAAGTGAGACATTACTACTGACCTCATGAAATAAAGTGTTAGGAGAATATTATGAAAAAGCATATGGAGTCAGGCCTGATGGCCTAGTGGTTAAAGTTTGGCACACACTGCTTCGGTGGCCCGGGTTTGGTTTCCAGGTGCGGAACCACACTACTCATCTGTCAGTAGCCATGCTGTGGCAGCACCTCACAGAGAGCTAAATGGACTTACACCTGCAATACATAACTATGTACTAGGGCTTTGGGGAGGGGGAAAAAAAGAGAGAAACGAAGATTGGCAACAGAAGTTAGCTCAGGGCAAATCTTTCCAAGCAAAAAAAGGAAAAGACAAGAAAAATAGTAAGCCAAAAAATTAAATAACCTAGATGAAAAGGACAAATTCCTACAGACACATAAATTATCAATACTAAGCTAAGAAGAAATAGAAAAATCTCAACAGACCTATAACAAGTGAAGAGACTGACTTAGTATTCTAAAATCTCCAAACAAAAAAACGCTATGGACCAAGCGGCCTCAATGGTGAATTCTACCAAACATTAAAAGAAAAACTAAGATCAATTTTTCTCAAATGCTTCCCCCAAAATTAAGGAGGCAACACTAATTAAAGCATTCTATAAGGTTAGTATTATCTTGACGCCAAAACCAAAGACACTACAGGAAAACTACAGACCAATACCCCTTAGGAATACCAATGCAAAAATTCTCAACAGAATACTAGCAAATTGAATTCAGCAGCACCCTAAAAAATTACACACCATGACAAAGTAGGATTTACTAACAGAATGCAAGGGTGGTTCAACACACACAAATAATTCAATGTAATACTGTGCATTAATAGAACAAACTAAAAAAGGACAAATGATGAGCTCCACTGATTCAGAAAAAGACTCTGACAAAATTCAGTACCTTTTCACAATAAAAACAGTCAGCAAATTAGGAATACAAGAGAAATATCTCAAACTTTATGAAACACGAAAAGTGATTACAGCAGCTTTATTCTTAATTGCTACAATTTAGAAGCAACCTTGATAGCATTCAGTAGGTGAATGGATAAATAAACTGCAGTACATCCAGACGATGGAATATTATTTAGCACCAAAAAGAAATTAGCTATCAAGCCATGAAAAGGCATGAAGGAACATGCATGAAGGAACCTTAAATGCATATTACTAAATAAAAGAGCTAATCTGAAAAGGCTATATACTATATGATCCCAACTGAATGACATTCTGGAAAACGCTAAAGTATGGAGACAGTATAAAGATCAGCGATTGTTGTTAGGTCTTGGGGGGAGGTAATGGGGTGAACTGGCAGAGAACAGAGGATTTTTATGGCAGTGAAAATACTCTGTATGATACCATAATGACAGATACATATCATTATACATTTGTCCAAACCCACAGAATGTACAAACTAAAACCCATAGAATGTACAAACTAAGCATAAACCATAATGTAAGCCATGAGCTTTGGGTGATGATGATGAGTCAATGTAGGTTATCAACTGTAACAAATGTACCACTCTGGAGGAGAATGTTGATAATGAGGAAGGTTATGCATGTGTCAAGGCAGCAGATACATGGGAAATCTCTGTACCTTCCCCTCAATTTTGTGATGAACATAAAAATGCTCAGAAAATAATAATAAAGTCTTAAAATTAGAAAAAAATAGTGAACACCATATTCAATAGTTAAAGAATGAAAGACTACCACCTAAGATCAGTAAAAATACAAAAGATGTCCATTTTCACGACTGCTATTCAAAATTTTACTGGAAGTTCTAGCCAGAGTAATAAGAAAAGAAAAAGAAATAAAAGGCATCTGAATTGTAAAGGAAGAAGTTAAACCATCCTTATTTGCAGATGACATGACCATTCTAACTACTAATTCAATTTCTTTGAAAGAGGGCTATTCAGCCTATCTAATTCTCTGCCAATAAATTTTCATAATTTTTGTCTTCGAAGGAATTGGTCCATTTTATCTAAGTTATCAAATTTGAGGGCATACAGTTGTTCAGGCATTCTCTTATTGTACTGTTAATATCTGTGGAATGAGTCATAATATGTTGGTTAGTTTTATGTTTCCGATAGACTAGACTAAGAAATGCCTAGATAACTGGTGAAACATTATTTCTAGCTTTATCTGCAAGGGTGTTTCTGGAAAAGACTGGCATTTGAATGCAGAGACTGAATAAAAAAGGCTGCCCACCCTCACCAATGTGAGTGGGCATCACTCAATCCATAGAAAGCCCTAAAAGAACAAAAAGGCAGAGGAAGGGCAATTTTGCTCACTGCCTGCTTGAGCTGTGACAGCTATTTTCTCCAGCCTTTGGATACTGGTGCTCCTAGTTCTTGGGCCTTCAGGCTTGAACTAAAGTTGCTCCAGCTTGCAGACTTCTAGAAGCCTTATCAGCCTCCATACCTCCATGAGCAAATTCCTATAAAAATCTCCTTGAACACATTTTATAAATGTGTTTGTATATGTATATATAAGCACACACATGTATCTCTATTGGTTCTGTTTCTCTGGAAAACCCTGGCTAATACAAGTGATAATACCTCTTTCATTCTTCACAATGGTAATTGTGTCTTCTCTATCTTTTCTTGGTTAGTTGGGATTGAGGTATATCAAATCTACTGATCTTTCCAAAGAACTCGTTTTCAATTTTGTATATAGTCTCTGTTTTTTCTTATAACTTTCCTTTATTCCTGATTTTATCTTTTTTAGTTCCTTCCTTCTGCTTGCTTTAGGCTTAATTTGCTCTAATTCTCCCAAGGAATAAGCTGAGATTATTGATATTAGATCTTTCTCATTTTCTACATAAGCATTTAAACTATACATTTCCCTCTAAGCAAGTCTGCAGTTGCATCTCATAAATTTTGAGAGTTCTTTTTCACTGTTATGTATTCAAAATATTTCTAGTTTTTCTTGTAACTTATTTTAAACCTATAGTTTAGAATTGTGCTGTTTAATTTTCAAACATTCAGGAATTTTTAGCTATCTTACTGTTAGTGACTTATAATTGCATTGCATTCTGAGAATGTACTTAATATAATTAACATTCTTTTAAAGTTTTAAAGTGTATTTTATGAGCCAAAAGGACACATGTTGATGAATGTTCCATGTACCCATGAAAACTGTTAGATCTTGCTATTAAAGTCTGTTCTATATAGTCAATTCAATGCATAATACAATTGATAACACTGTTAGACTGACAAGTTGATTGATCATACACTGTTCAAGTTCTCTTTACTAAGTTTTTTTCTCTGGTTATTATTCAATTATTGAGTAAGGGATGTCAAAAACTTCAATAATGGTGGATTTGTTGATTTCTCTTGTCAGATCTGTGCATTTTAACCTCACATGTTTTGATGCTCTGTTGTTAGTTGTACACATTTAGGATTGTTATGCCTTTTTAGAGAATATTTTTCTACATTCCTTTACTTACAAGCTGTCTCAGTCTTTATTATTGAAGTGAGTTTACAATACACATTCCATACAAACCTAACCCCATCTTCAAGTACGTAGGAATACTGTAACACTTCCAAGTGGAGCGTGGCTATCTTTTCACAGAGTAGTCCCAATTTCTCCTTTCTGTCCATACAATTGTTATTTCATTTTACACATGCATATGCCATAAATACTCAATATACTGTCACTATTAATGTTTTGAAGGGATATCTGTTGAGACACATATTACTTAAGGATAAAAAAATAAAAGAACTTATTTTAGTTCTTCATTCCTTTTCTGGGAATCTTTGAAACCAATATTCAAATTTCTGATCAATATTATTACCCTTCTGCATGATATACTTAACATTTCTTGATGGGTAGGTTTCCTGCCAATGAGTTCCCCCAGTTAATGTCTGCCTAAGAAAGCAGTTCTCCTGCACATTTAATAAATTTTTCTTACAGAAATTTTTTCTCATTTATAGAAAAAATATTAACATACAACAGAGTTCCAATATATGTATACGCAATTTTCTCTATTAATGATATATTACATTAGTATAGTACACTTATCACCACAATGAACCAATATGGATACATAATTATTACTGAAGTCCATCCTCTAGCCAACGTCATCATCTTTTACCTAACGTCTTTTGGCTGTGTTCTAGGATACCATATTATATTTAGTCATCCTCTCTCCTTGAGCTTCTCTTGACTATGACAGTTGCTCTGATATTGTTTTTGATTAGCTTAATAAAAGAATCTTCCAACCTAGAATTCTGTAACCAGTGTAATCAGAAAAGAACTGCAAATTATTTATATACTTCATATATACACCTATGAAAGAGGTACCTTGTAAAAAGTGAAACTACCTAACTACTAGGAAAACATGTCAAAGAGCCAAAACCTTGATTTGGTTAGTGTTGTGAATTGGTATTTCATTCCATTATGATTAACTGGAATATTTCTATAAAGAAAAACTTCTCTTAAAAGCTATTTAGTTACTCTGATGTGCAGTTTATAGAAGAAAAACTGAGTATGTGTTCACTGCATTGGCTCCCAATTTTTATTAGTTTTCTGAATAATAGGTTTATTCACCTTTAGATGAGCAATATTTATCATGAATTCGTGAAATGCAACATATTTCATGGACTTCAAAATATTTGCAATTATTATTTCTACTAATGTTTAATTTACCCTATTTTTGGCCAACAGAGTACTTCTGAGTTCACAGCATGACTCTAATAGCTTCATTTGTAAAGCTCCTGGATATACAGGAGCCTGGGTATTTCTGAATGAAAATAATACTTAAAAACCACAATAATATTATTTTGTGAATAATATATAATACATACACTGCGGACAGTGATAACAAAATGGAGTAACATATGTTGAGGCTTCTAAAATGGAGCCAGGAGGCCTTAAAGAAATGGGCTTATGTAGGCACACCATATCTCTACCCAGATGGAATTTAACTTTGTGTGTGTGTGTAAGGAAGATTGGCCTTGAGCTAACATCTGCTGCCAATCTTCCTCTTTTTGCTGAGGAAGATTGGCCCTGAGCTAACATCCTTGTCCATCTTACTCTATTTTGTATGTGGGATGTCACCACAGCATGGCTTGATGAGCTATGTGTAGATCCACGCCCAGGATCGCATATGACTTAAGCTTTGACTGCAGAGGCATCCACTTCAAAAGTGTGATCTACTTCAAAGGTGACTATCTCGAATCAACACACCACCAGCACATGATCAGACAAAGAACCAGGCCAAGTCCCCTACCCCCTCTCCACTCCTTTGCTTTAGAGATGTTGGTTGATTTAGATAACTGACCATTTGGCATGCTTGTTTTTCTCTTACCAAGTTTTAAATTTCTGCTCTTATGTTTTAAATTTACCGATAAAGAGTGAACTCTCAAAACCTTAGGGCACCACCCACCATCCCAATATACACAGAACCCCAGGCCCACTCTCTTTCCCTTTTTCTACCTGGCACCTCACTGTGTGCCTTGTGCTTTCCAGGACCCATGAATAATAAACTTCTGCTCTTTCAAAGTTTCCTGAGAGTTGCCGCTGAGTGCATCCTGCAATCATTGTAAGAAGCACCATAGAGCCAGAACAGTGGTTACTGACAGGCTGAGTTTGGCACACAACAACAAAGTAAAAGTTGAGAGAGCTACACTGTATTCATGTCCATTTAACCATGCTATTTGCACCTTCCAGTGGATAAGCATTTATTAAAAATTCTTATGATTTACCCTTTTGATTCTGTTTAATATGAGCACACACACACCCAAATAAATTATAGCATACTATACACTCTCCTTGATCTTTATTTAATATATATCACAGGGATCTTTCCAAAGAATATACAGAAATAAATATTCCTCATTCCTGTAACATGTGAATGGATTGCACTGGACAGTACAAAATACAATGTATTTTATTCAACTTCTTCCCAAGTGATAAACATCTGAGTTATTTCGGTCTTTTCCAGCAAAGCACTTGATCTCATTGATCTGTTTTTTATTTTCTGCATGATATTCATCACATTGCATGATTATTATCTCTTTCCCCATAAGAAAATAAGTCTCTATTTGTCCAGATGGCCTAGAACTAGTTATAAACATCACGGGTGATAAATCAGATAAATGAATGAATATATAGTAAAGACCACAAAATAAGAATTAAACGATGGAAGAGAGCAACATTTATCTTATTTGAAAATCCTAACATTTCACAAAGTCCAACTACAAATTGAACGAAATGTCCTCCAACTTACTCATGGATGGCTAATTTACCAACAAGGAGAGAATGAAAGACAACAAAGGTGCGCACGACAAAGCACTATGTTTCCTTAATGACACTGGGGGGTCACAATATGTGGACTCCAGATATGTCATGGAAATAGGTCGAGCAAAATACATGCCAAGTATACAGATAAATCTCAAAATGACTTCAACCTTCAGAAAGGGGGAAGCAGAATCATACCAGGCCTTATAAAACATAAGACTAATTTTAAATCACGCTATTCCTTCACTGGATTATGGTGATCCATCCCAGTCTAAGAATTTAACAGGAGGAGAAAAGGAAAATTGAGGCAAGCACAGAAGCTGAATGATCTCTGGTATGTTCTCATACATAGTGTCTGGCTTGCAGCAAAGAATTCAAAGCAAACTGAGAAAAATTAAGTGAAAACCAAGGAGAGAAAAAAGTAAATAGTAAAAACAAGGCAACCGGAGATTCAGATATTGGAGTTAGCAAACACTGACTTCCAAATAACTATGATTAATACGTTCAAGAAAATAAATGGTGATAATTTCAACACAAAATTGGCAACTACGTAAAACTCCATCAGAAATTTTAGGAAAAAAATGGAATAATTGAAATTAAGAACTCAAAAGTGGTCTAACTTGCAGAGTAGGTACAGAAAGAGAGAAAATTAGTGATCTGGAAAATACATTCAAAGAAAATATAGATAAAAGGAGAGAACTAGAAATAGAAAATACAAAGAAAAACAGAAAAGATACAGTGAAAAATGCAACACACACGTACTTAGACAGCCAAACAATGAGAGAAAGACAATTGCAGAAAACCAGTTTCTGAAGAAATAATCTCTCTGCATAACATGAAAGGATAACAGAGTATAGATTCAAGAAATATGACAAACCACAAACAGGAAATCATAAAGAAGTAGGATCATGGTAGCAAAACTTCAGGAAACCAAACACAAAGAGAAATTCTTAAGCAATCAGCAAAAAACAACCCAACAAAACCAGCATGAAGGTGCACTTAACTTTCCAAGATTAACATTAACTTCATGCGGTTTCCCAAAAGGAAATAAAAATCTGATGACAATGGAACACAAATTTCAAACTGTGGAAATCAAATAGAATTCCATACCCACTGAAACTTTCATCAAAAGAAAAAGGAAAGAAGGTTTGTAATTCAGAGTGGGATAGGCAGACTGTGACATGCAAAATCATATTTAATACTACTAATATACCTCTTTAGGAAATGTTACGACGGGCAAGAATTTTAAAATAAAAAAATTAAAAAGGATATAGAAAACTTGAACAAAACTATAGCTTATCCAAGAACAACGTAACATACCATCTTTTTAATAAAAACATGGATCACTAACCAAGACTCATGATGTGGCCCCACAAGCAATCTAAAAAATCCAGTAGATTCAAATAATAAAAAGAGTAAACAGCATATTTAAGATGGAAATCAATAACTAAACAATCAGAAAATTTTTATATTGTTGTATATTAATCAGGACCTTACATAAACCATAGATTAAAGAAACAACAAATTGCAGCTGAAATTAAAAAATATTTTGAAATAAATAACACACACATGAGATACTAAACTTGTAAAATGCATCAAAACATGTTTAGAGAACCATTACTTTAATTCACATTGTTATTTAAAACTAGAAGTCAACCACATTAGTATGCCAAAAATTTGTCAAAACAAGTATAACCATGATTCCAAAATCTCCAAGGGAGCTTACAAAACAGTAAAAACTAAAAATCAATCTCTGTCATGAACACAGATGCAGGAACCTTACACAAAATATTAACAAATTAAAATGTGCAATATATAAACAATAATACTCTGTATCAACGAAGTTAGGATTACTTCAGGACCGCAAGGCTGGATTACCATTTGAAAGATCAATGTTCGATTCCAGACAAGATGTAGCAAACAGACTTTTCTTTCTCTCTCACTAAATCCAGCTAAAATCACTCAACATTACATATAAAATAAACATAAAATTCTTCAAAAGATGGAAAAAAGAAAGTTAATCAGTTATGATATTTAGACCCAAGGAACAATATACAGCAGTAAGTTCTATGAATTCTGTTTGTTGGTTTTGGTTTCGTTTTGTTCACTTTCTTTTGTTTTGCCTCAAATATACCTTACTGAGTTCTGGAGAAGTCACAAGTTGGAAACACCAACAGGTACAAACAAAAAGAGCCTCAAGAAAAGATTGATCTTTCTAGCCTAAAGACCAGGAAAGCAGCAACCAAAGACAGAAAACTTTTAGACAGTAAATTCCCTAACTCCAGAAAAGACCACATGGTGTTACTCCCACCTTCATCACTAGTCTACAAGTGAAATAAGATGCCATACCATTGTATATACATATTGTGCCAATGTCAATTCCCAGTTTCAATATTATACTATGTAAACACCTGAAGAAATGTGTCCGAAGGTACACTGTGTGTATGTCATATTGGGAACTTCATAATAAGTTTTTGAAATAATTTATAATTGTTTGAAAATAAGGAGTTTGAAAAAATCAGTATAACTCACGAGAACAACAGAATAAGGTAAAATCTTATGTCATCCAAAAAGCTTTATAAACTATCTCAATAGCCATTAATAAGTAAAAAATAATAATTCTAGAAAATTTCAGAAAATATAATTATCAGGTGACAAGAAGATGACACTGTAAGGAGAAAATCAAGTATTTATAATAAGAACTTTCATTTACACGTGAAAATTAGAAAAATCAAAAAGTTGTGCATATATACCCATAGAAAACTATTTTTTGTTTCAAATTATTTTAACAGACCATAAACAACTAGAAGTAGAATTTTTTTAACAGGAGAATTTTCTTTAACAAGAAAAAGATATCCACTGAGATTAAGAATTCTTGTACATACCATAAGAAAGTATACTATCCACATTTCCCTTTCTAAGAATATATTCAGTTCAGACTTCATGTCCCATTCTATTTTAATGGCATCAAGTATATCATTTAATAACAAACATATTTTAATTTTTAAAGATTCAAATGGGAAAATTCTGTAACTTCATTGATTAAGATTCAAAAGTATAAAATTCATACTTTTCCTTCTTTGAAAATTGCAATAAAATTAAATAGTTTTAATATCCTACAGTGCACAAATGGTCATAATAGATTAAATGTACTTAAAATCACTTTCCCTACATCAATTAGTTAAAAAAAATAACTAAAAAAAAAAACCTTTATGTATGATAATCATATAAGAAGGTTGACAATACTCAACATGCATCCTATAAAATAAAATAAAAAATCCCCAGATTACCAGGATATCCTACCTGGAAAGCATTTCAACACTGATTCAGTAAATATAAGAACCTAGGGTATGTGGAGGCAAGGGGCTGGGGAAGGAGGAGAATGAGATACAGAAAACTGATACTAATTTTTTTAAAGCTCCTCATGATACCTACTCCATAAAGTGTGTTTGGGAACCAGTTACTTAAATGATCTTAAACTATCCTATTACATCCATTTATAATATGAATAATGGAAGATGCTAGCATCTTCCCTCTTGGGGGAATAATTTTGCATAATATCTACCCTCACCCCATTATTTTATACTTGGACTAAAAACAAAAGAACAGACTTCACAGATTTTTACTATATAAGGTGGAGTTTTTTTTTCCCTAAAAAGCAGCTACTAAATATATATTATATCTCACAATTGAAATACCATCACAAATTTTCAACTACTCATTATGGATAAATTGTACGTATTTTTTTCAGTCTCCTATCAATTCCCTGATTTTCTACCACAGACTATAAATTTATATGTTACTATAGTTTTTAATCTGATAACCAAACAAAATTTGCGATACACAAAATAAAATATTCTAAAATTAAACTGAATTAGTTTTAAAAACCTACCTTGAAATAATGGTAATAATATCAAAGGGTGACTATACTGTGTGTTACAAACAATGTTTAAAAGAATATTTTAATATCAGAGAAAAAAAGAAATCTATTCGAAGACAATGCCTTA